>NW_028145551.1:697500-710000 GCF_977016875.1 Pavona decussata | reverse complement strand
TAGTAAATACATTGTTACAGCCTGTCTCACCCGATCTGGAAGGGTAATTAAGAAACGTGAGGGACTGGACTTATGACTATGATTAACCCTACCCTACCTTAGTAAGTTAGCTTTGTAAGTCAAGTGCCCTTGTTCGCGTCTTTGTAGCTCCTAAATCGAAAGTGTTGTAATCTAGCTCAGACGTCAGAAGGTTGTATATTGGTGTATAATTGCCATTAAACGTGTGCAAGAGGAATGCTGTGTTTCATCGAGTTTTCTAACATTAATTGGCCCTTCAAATCGGGATGGAGACAATATTTATACCGTGGATTGACTGCGTTTAATCTTCGTATGATCATCACTTTACCATGTGGGTATCAAGATGGCCGCCAGGTCTTCGACTAATCATGGCAACGAGAGGTTAAATCAAGAGGGCTTATCTTCTCTTACAATCGAACAATGTCGCAAAAAAGGAAAAGCGTTTGCCGACGACTGGAAAGAAGAAGGTCTTACTTTAATGTTTAGTAAACCGCGTAATATGTTTTGCAGTCCAATGTTGATTTTAAGCCAGAATTGCTAGAGAGAGCTGGAATTTCACTGAGGTTTCGGAAGACCGGTTAAAGAGGAACAAGCCCAGGAATTAAGTTCCCTAAGACGAACGTCTAAGACATTGCAAAAGGATATGAACGATTTGATTTATGACTTTGTAAAACTAACTCAAAATGCCAATAACAAGTTTAAAGTACAGCTCAGAATCGAAAGATCAACCCATCATCGGGAGAGCTATCTATAGTTGAGAAATCGAATAATCGCTTTGATCGCAGTGGAGAATATTGAAGAAAAGCTTTGTAGTTGGAAGGATCTTTTGAATGTCATGAAGAAAACTGCTGATTCCGCCAATGAAAACCTAAGTAAGGAAAGTAAAGTAGAAGATCAAAGCTCCCAAGAAAGTGCACATATCAAAGTCGCCAATCCTCAAAACTGAAACTTCCCAGGTTTGAGCTACCAGAGTTTAATGGTGATGTGTTGAAATTCCAAAACTTCTGTGATCAGTTTGAAGCTACAGTGCATAACAATGATGGCTTACCAAACGTTCAAAAGTTTACCTATCTGCGTTCAGTGCTAACCGGAAATGCCTTGCAAAGAAGGAGATTGAGGTGACAGGAGAAAACTATCAACCAGCGGTTGATTTCTTAAAGCACAGGTACGGAAGAAATCGTGTGATTGTCTCATCTGTCGTTAAGATGGATGCCAAGTCTGGTGTTAGTGCATCTTCACTCCGAGATTTCTATGATACACTAAAGAACAGAACTAGAGCTTTAGAAGCTCTTGGGGAAACACAATGAGCCACGGATGTATCCTGTTGCCAATCTTCGAGACAAAATCACCCTTTCTCGGTTATTGGAAAAGTGGGAGTTAGAGCTTGCAGACACCCCTGAGGATGTCATTGATATTGATTTGTTTATTACGTTTCTTAATCGACATGTTGTGTCCAAAGATGCAGGAGAGAGAGGCCTTCACAAAAACAATAATCCAAATAATCGTAGTTCCCGTAAGGGTAGAAAGCAAGAAGTCAGTCACAACCACACAAGTGACCGTGAACGAGTATCAACTTCTTCTGCTTTGTTCAGTGAGGCACAACTACCGTTAAATAATCCAAGTCGTAGCTTTTGTAAAGGAGATCATGGTTCACCAAACTGTCCATTGTTCAATGGGAAGTTAGTGGATGAAAGATGGAAACTAGTTCAAGACAGCAAGCTGTGTTACAATTGTTTAAAGTCTAGGAACTTAAAGCATTTCTCCAAAATTTCTTGCTAACCCAAGTGTTCAGTTGACAAATTGTTGTCAACGTCATCACAAGGTATTTCATGGCAAGCCCCTAGCGACCACACCCCAGTATCCAATCACCTCTACGCCTCACCATTTACCCAATACTTCACCCCAGCAGGTGACAAATAGCACCCTTAGTGCATTTGCTTTAACCCAAACTACCTCGCATGTGAAAGAGACACTTCTTCAGACAGCGGTAGCAAGGTTATCTGTGAATGGACAGGACTCATTAATTGCTATTCAAAGTAATCAGTATCTATGTTGACAGTGATAGAGAACAATGAAGTCACTACGAGTTTAAGACGGCTCTGGGAACTAGAATCAATTGGCATTACTGAAGCTGAAAACCTAACCATGTCTCAAAACGAAAAATATGCAGTCGATGAGTTCAACAAAGGACTGAAATTTGATAGAGAAAACTATGAAGTCAAACTGCCCTGGAGGAAAGATCACCCCAGAATGGAGAACAATTATGAACAAGTTGAAAAACGAGTCGAAAGCATCAAAAAGAGGCTTAAACGAGATCCTGTTAAAGCTGAAGCTTATAGTGCTGCAATCAATCAATATGTAGAAAAAAGGTTTTGCAGAAGAAGTACCTGAGCAGGGAAGCAAAGATGGTATTGTCCGTGACTAACAACGCCTTGCAGGGTTCCACGCAGACAAAAGTACAAGAAAGTGCAAAATTGTTTTTGATGCTCCCGCACGACAAGAGGGCGGAGTTTTCTCAATGATTGCATCCTTCCCGGTCCTGCATTACAACCTAACCTGGCATCTGTTCTTATCCGTTTTCGTACCAACAGAATCGGCCTGATGGCAAATGTTTAGAAGATGTTTCTTTAAGTGAAGGTTGCACCAAGGGGTGAAGATGTATATCGGTACCTATGGAGAGATTTGCAGATCAATGAACCACCCAAAGTCTACAGAACGCAAACATTGACATTTGGAGTGAACTCTAGTCCATTTCCTGCAATCGCAACTGTGTACAATCAGGCCAAGAAGTATGCAGAGACATTCCCTGTTGCTGCAAGGGAAATCTTACAACACATGTATGTGAACGACTGCTTAACAGGAGCCTAGAAAGACTGCTCTGCCTTGAAACTTTAACAGAGGATGTCAGAGTTCATGTTTACAGCAGCGTTTAACTTGACAAAGTCGGCAAGCAACTCAGAGCTTGTAATGGATAGCATAAACCCAGCTAAGAGAGCGTCGTCGCCACTAGTAAAGTTTGAGACGGTGTGTCTTGGGACTTGACCTCTAACTGCTTCAGATTCCTGGCACCAAAAGGCATCATCTCATGTCATGACCCAATGACGAAGAGAAGCGTACTGAGTCTAGCATCGAGAAATTGTGACCCAATGGGACTGATATCGCCCCTAACTGTATGAGAGAAAATACTTTTTCACGAGCTGTGGCGAAAGGGACTACAGTGGGATGACCCATTGGATAGTGGCACCAAAGAGAAGTTGTTATCATGGAAATCAGATTTGCTGCAGTTGAAAGACGGGACCATTTCCCGTTGCTTTTAAATGGTGTCACCCTGATTATAGGATAGAACTACACGGTTTTGCAGATGCTTCCCTGAAGGCGTCCTGGCCGCAGTGTACATTCGAATAACCGATAAGCAAGGTCAGGTGTCCTCACAGCTGATAATGTCTAGATCCAGAGTTCCACCTATCAAGACAGTGTCACTTCGAGATTAGAGCTTTTTAGCGGCAGTAGTGAATGCCAGATTGTTGAAATATGTTGCACAAACTTTGCCAATCAAGATGAATAGTGTAGTTTGTTGGACAGATAACATGGTAGCACTTTACTGGAGCCAAGGAGAGTTCTTGTTGAAAGCCATTCGTAGCAAACCGAACAGCAGAAATAAAATCAACATGGGACCCTGAATACTGGAAGTATTGTCCTGGCAAAGAGAATCCCGCGGATTGACTTTTGGTGATATGATGTTAAGCACGCTGTGGTGGAGTGGAGCCCAACGGCTGTTGTTTCCTTGATGTGTGCCTTACCATAAACAGCGAGTTGGACCTTGCACAGAGAAGATGGGATCAATACCCGAGGAAAGAGTGTCAACCGCTTTACCATTTGTAAACATTAGTACTGACGTTGCTGGACCCTTATACGTAAAGGAGGGCTCAAGGGTCAAGGCAGCATACGTATGTGTGTTCACATGTGCATCGTTGCGTATGGTTTACTTGAAGCTTACAAATGGACCAACGACTGATGAATTTCTGCAAACCTTCAGTTGCATGACGAATTGCAGAGGTCTTTGCCAGGGTGGTCGGACAATGCAAAAACCTTCAAAGTCGCAAGAAGGGAGATTAGGAAGTTGTTTGACCAGCCAAAGTCATAGAGCCAGTCGCTGTGGGACAGTTTGGATCAATATCTAATCAGGTCAGAGTTATCAGCTAAAAGGATTAAGTAAAGATTTATCACAGAACGCTCACTATGGAGAAGTGGATGGTGGGAAAGATTTTGTAGAGTTGTTAAGGAAGCACTGCGCACTTCTTGGAAGAGCACTTCTCTCCTTCAACGAACTGAATACACTTCTCATCAATATAGAAGGTGTATTTGACTCCAAACATCTGATCGCAGTAAGTGACGACAACAGAGATCCATTACCAATCACGCCTGTTCAGCTTGCCATTGGTGTATTGCTTAGGTGACGAGGGCCACGAAGACTCACAGGTTTCAATCCAACAATTTATTAACTCAAACCAAGGGTTTTAGTAAAATACCTAACAGAAAAAGTAACAGGAAAACAACTAAGAACGACCATAAAAAGAACAAACGCGAAAATGACAACTGAAAACAAAAACAGGACGACTGAAAAACACTTCCCAATTGCTGGATTTAGGTAGGTGAGTGATAAAATGAAAGTGTAGAAAATGTTATATACGACTGAAGTTTCATAAGGTGCGAAAATTATTCAGGATGGAATGAAGGTGCAGGACACAATTAACACAGATAAAGATACGAACAATAAACAAAACTAGATCGAAAAGTGTAAATTAACAAAAACCACCAGATTATCAACTGGAAGAGTCCAGTTAAGCGAGTTATGTAAAGATATCTTTATCCACAACGATTGCTCAACCACTAGTGGAGACGGTGGAAGCAAGAGTACTGTTATCAGCTTACGGTGAGAACAAAAAAGCAGAAGGAAACAGCGCCCATTCAAGTAGGCGATATCGTATCTAGAAGATAACGTTTCTCGGAGAAAATGGCCACTAGTTAGAGTTATAGAGGTCCACCTTAGCAAGGACGGGCTTGTACAAACGGTTATAGTGAGAGTACAAAAGAGCGTCCTCCTTAGGCCTGGTTAACGTCTATATAAATTGGTAATAGAAACAGCCGCCCCACAAGCCAGTTATGAAGAAGAAGTTCCTGTCCATGGTAGGAAGAAGTTGGGGTCGAATGTTTTTCCCGCTCGGAGTGTTCCTGTTCCTAAACCTAGACTCAATGTTGTCCTCCCCGATGGATGACAAGGTTAGGAGGATGTTACAGTCTGTCTCACCCGATCTGGAAGGGTAGTTAAGAAACGAGAGAGACTGGACTTATGACTATGATTAACCCTACCCTACCGTAGTAAGTTAGCTTTGTAAGTCACTTGCCCTTGTTCGCGTCTTTGTATCTCGGAATCGAAGTTTTGAAATCTCGCTCGGACGTCAAAAAGTTTGTATATCGATGTCTTATGGCTATTAAACGTTGTGTTGAAAGGGAAAGCTGTGTTTCGTCGAGTTTCCTAACAGGATCATGTTTCAGGTTTCCACTGTTAAAGACCATCAGAATCAGCTTGTTTTAAGTGAGGCCTATTGTGTTTGGGTAATGGACTTGGTATCTTTGAGCAGTTGACCTCCACTCCTCGTTTGCTCATCTTAAACATCAACGTCCACTATTTCTCAAGAAACCAACCGCACTTCTACTGGCCGACCTGCAAAAGGCTCCTTGAAGATAGTACGCAATAATTGAGCAATGAAATATCTGTAAAACCATCTCTTCCTACACCCCATCAATCTTGTCCCATGCCACACTGATGTGTATTTGGTACGGCCAAAATCAAAAGGAACAAAGAATTGTCCACAGGACATGCCTAGGCAGGTCACGATCCAACTTTGATACCAAAATGTGATAAACAGACAAGTGCTCTGCAAATACATTGTGGATAAACTCCCATCTTTCAAATAAAAAAACAACTTAATCAGGAACAATTTTGTTCCTCTTTGGCATGAATGAGAATAGTTTGAACTGTAAGGGGACAACACGTTGCGAACAGCCCATCAGCGAAGGGTCATCAGGAATGATTCGTCTTTTCTGTCCAGGTGGTTGATAAGAACAAAGTGTTCCTGATTGTGTAAAGAGAGAACTTAAATTAAGAGCGTTTTTTTTTTTCTATTTTATGGAAAAAAAAACAGGTAGAAAAATACGCATTCTAATTATCACCTACAGCAATTTAAGGGAGCAGAAGACAAAACAAGGCGGAACACTCGATTGAGAACAAATCGTTCCTCGTGTGTCGTCACTGAAAAACCAAATTTGAAAATGTTCCTTTCAATTAACTAACCCACCAAGACTGAGGACCAAAATACGATTAAAAATGTTGCGCTTAAAGCTAAAAATTAAGCTGTCATTACTTTTGGAAAAAAATGTATGTGACTGTGATAACCATGGTGACACAAACCCTGTTATAATTGGCAGATCGACTAAAACTAGGGAAGTGAAAGACCATTTACAGAAAATAAGATAAGATAAGATAAGATAAGATAAGATAAGATAAGATAAGATAAGATAAGATAAGATAAGATAAGATAAGATAAGATAAGATAAGATAAGGAAATAAGATAAGGAAATAAAACAAAGCTGTTGTAATTTTGCTTTACAGATTGTCCACTGGAAGGCTGGAGAGAATTTGACGGAAAATCATGCTATTACGTCAATGATACTATAACCACGAAATGGAGCGATGCTCGAGCAGTTTGTCAAAACCTGGGAGGACACCTCGCTGTAATCACTTCAGCCGAAGAAAACAACTTCCTTTACGAACTGGTGATGGAAAAGGAAACGGTCACTGAGACAAAAGCGTGGATTGGGCTGAAGAGAAACACTGATGACTCCAAGTGGTATTGGGTTGATGGCACTCCACTGGAGGGACAGTACGAGAACTGGGGAGATGGGGAACCTAACAACCTGATGGGAAATGAGAATTGCGCGCACTTTTTTGGACAGCCAGGAAAGTGGAATGACGCCCCATGCGAAATGACGGGTTATTGGGCTCCCAAGAGCCCCACCATTCTTTGCGAAAGTCCTCCCGAAGTATACTAAATCAAACAGCTGTAAGCCTTATCCAGAGTTAGTTGTTTAGGAATCTATAAGAAGATATAACTGTAAGTTAATGGTTGAGAGCACGACACTTGCTCATTAGATATGAAACTTAATGCTGTAAGTTGATATCAATGTTCATGCAGCTGAAAGAAATAAAAATGGTGTTGGGGATCTTTGTGTCATAAAATTTGTAATCTTAACACTAGTTCCTACAACATTTGGCTCCGTTGGGTTTGACTACATTGTCATTTAAGGCGAGTACGCTTGGTCGCTTTAGAGGTGGTGTTTTGTATGTAAACAGTCTTCAACCCACCCCGTCCAACCTTAATCTAAAAATTGGAGAAAAATCAAACCTCCTAATCGAAAATCAACTACGTTCCGGGATATGTCCTGAAAGTCTAAATTTGTAACCCCCTGTAAGCAGGCAACTCTCGTGTGCGGATGTGGACCAAAAAAGGCTAAACTCATTTAAGCGAATGCCTTAACCATAAATCCAAATTGTTCATGCGAGTATTTACGGTACAAACCATATAATTTGGCTTTGTCTTCTCAGAGTCGTTGGTCTAGTTAGCTTTCCTTTTTTGCAGAGAAAAAGCAAATGCTTCTGTTATGAAATGTCAGCAATGGTAGTCATCTGCTTCAAGTTATAGAAAGTGCAGAATTTGGGATTTTGCAACGAATTAAATAAATGTAGATATATGAAACATAATTATATTTGAACTGCGGATGAAAGATCAAATATAAGAAAGATCCTCGCAGTTACTACGCAACTTAAGCAGTTGCGAAAAGAAAGCCTGAAAAAAATTCAGGCTTGAACGGGATTCGAACCCATGACCTCTGCGATGCCGGAAGAGTGCATACCAACTGAGCTTTCAGTGAAGGATGAATAAATAAATGTAAATATATGAAACATATATTTGAACTGCGAATGAAAGATCAAATAGAAGAAAGATCCTTGATCTTTCATCTGCAGTTCAAATATATGTTTCATATATTTACTTTTATTTATTCATCCTTCACGGGTATATTACGAACTCACAATATGACCAGTTCCTAGTTTTTTTTTTTTTTTTTTCTTCAGGCTTTCTTTTTGCAACTGCCTGGTGCTTAAGGTCTCTAGTATCGCAAATCTCAAACGTCTAGATTGTTAGTTTGTTTTTAAACCGCGGGATGGGTACAATCCGAAAATTTGTGTGGAAGTGTGCAGCGCGCTTGTTGAAACCCTTATCCTATTTCAGAGCTGCATAATAGGTGATTTTCCGGCCCTACCGTATTGATACCTTATTTAAGGACACGCCAATTAAATAAATATAGAAGATGCTAAATCGGTCAAAAGAACGGGAGGAAAGCGGAAAATTAAACGTTTGAGTAGAAGCTGTGCTGGCCTTCCAACCCCATTGCACTCGTAAGAACATACCCGATTTAAAAATAAATAAAACTAAAATAAATAAATGGGAATTTCAATGGAATTCACGGAGTGACTCTTCTCTCCACTGTTTCCAGGTCGAATTGGAATTTGGAAATGTTTGTTTTTGTGGAGGGAAGAAAACTGGAGTACCCGGAGAAAGACTCTAGGAGCAGGGACGAGAACCAATAATAAACTCAACCTACATAGGGCGCCGAGACCAGGAATCGAACCCGCGCCGCTTTGGTGTGAGGCGAGTGCTCTCACTACTGCGCTATCCCTGCTCCCCTTAATACCCAATTCACCCAATACCAGACCTAATTGGTTAAAATGTATACCCTATGTTAGACCAAAAAGGCTTACCCTTTGGCACCGTTCATGCCCATCTGGTTTACTGAAGAGGAGCACACTTCTGTGACCCCTGGGTTTTAAACTATAATCTCTACCACGGGAGGTGGAAGACGACGACTTACCGAAAGTGAAATATATCACTCGACAGAACTGCGCATGCGACAAAGCTCACATTATCCCTTCCTGCCCTCGTCTCTGACAAGAAAACAAATGTTTTGCCGTCGTGTGTATAACGTAAGTGAATTTCGTTGTTGTTGTAGTTGTTGTTTTTTCATCATGAAAGAATTTCTTGGTTCAAAATTTAAATTCTCTGATAGATAGGTGATATGTGTTGATATTGAAGCCAGATTTCAGACAACTAACTTCAGTTTTGGTAATTTGTTTCACTAGTAAGAGTTGTATCTCGTATCTCCTCATGATCTCGATGTCGAAAATTCCCGCTAAAAAGCAAGACGGCGATAAATCGGTTTAACTATGCCTTAACTTCATACTTAGTGACTTTAAGTAGAATCTAATGATAATATCATTTTCTCCGTTCAAATTGCAACTTTAAGTTTATATTTGAAACAGAGTCAACAGTGTTGGCTTCTAAATTCATGAAATATTAACTGAAGTTAACTTTTTACCAGATGATGATTCGCTGAGTCTGCTTTGTTTCTCTTGGCTTATTTTCCTTGCTGACCGTTCATAACCTTTTGTGTACTTTTTCCGTATTTCCTCCCTTTACCGTCCTTGGCTCCTGGTTGCTTAACGGTCAGCAAAGTCATGTTGAAACCGACGACGTAGAACCCGCAGTTCTTTTCGTCCGACAGACGTCGCCGTTCTCCTCTCCCGTCATGGTGCTTAAGGTCTTTACTAATTATAAGCGAAACTTCGACGGGCAGGTTGACAGGTTAGCGAGCCAAGGAGCTCTCTTCGTAGTCTTGCAAGTTGTGTCTTAAATAAATACTTTACAAAAATAGATCTTATTTTTGCTGAATTTTGTCACGTTTTGATTTTTATCCAGTGGACTTAGTAGGAATTAACGAAGATTCCTTTCCAAAAAGTAGAAGAGCATTGAAGAATGAGAACCTGTACCCACTTCGGTGTCAAAATACAAAATAACTTTCATAAGCATAAACAACACAAGTGAATAGTGCTTTTTGCGCGTTCTGGTTCGGAGGTGATTATCAAAGTACTATTCAACTCCGTGCAACCGAAGTGAAACTAAAGGGCCTCCCGTTTCGTTTCGGTTTCCGACGAGGAAATTAAGTCAATAATAATGAAAAAGAAACATAATACTTGACCTTAGATCATTGGAAGCAATCCAAGTGATCTGTTGGATAGAATAGTTATAACTGTGCCCTCTGTAAATTTTTTGTTTATGACTGTCCATAATGCAACAGCCTAAACGACAGACAACGACAAATTTGTTACCTTGTTCATACAAATGTTTAAGAATGTAATGAAAAATATAACAGGAACAGGGAAAAGCTACTCAGAATAACTAAACAGCTTATCTATCTAAGTAACTAGATTGAACATTGAGACTTTTAAAAGTTTGTCGGTAATAAAGCGTTACCCAAAGAAATGAAATACACAAAAAAGTAATCATGGTGATAAATAAATGGTCAGGAATTGGTACCCAGTGGAGCAGGAGATAGAACTCTATAGACAACGTTTAAAAAGCAGCCACACTTTTTTTAAAAGATGCTAGCTACCTAGGAGTATTTCATTGTGTTCGTTAAGAGCTCTGGATGAAGGAATATAGACGGGTAATTATCACGGGTCATTGCGGACTGACTAGGAACAGCTTATGCCTACCCTTTCCATCAAAACCTACTTGGATCAACATGTCTCGCCACAGAGTGTTTTACCATGGGGAACAAATTTCCTCCAGACAATAGATTTTGGGCTATATATATATATTGTTTCGCTGGGTACAAGGCTTCTGTACTCTACTGTTACGTACTTAAGTGCTGAGCTCGCACGCATAAAAGCCCCTTATAGCCCCTGGGGGCTTATTTTATTTTCAGGTCTCAAGGCAGGTGGTTTTAGTTATTGGATATGTGGCTGCTGGTTTAATGTCGTCTTTTAAAGGGACACCCCTGCAACGAGGAAATTTGAGCAAAATACGGAGAAAAGTTATTTGTGTTCTCTAAAGATTGCGTTTATCGCGCTATTCATAACAGAAGAATTAATGGAACGCAATATTTCCAAGAAGCTTTTGTCCTTCAAAAAGCTACAAATTCGCTCCAGACAATCTATTTATTACCGTATATATATTTCGTTTCTTTGTGTAAAACGCTTAGTGTATTCGAATGTAATAAACTAAAGTAATAAAACTCTTAGGCTTTACCGTAAAAGCTCTATAGGTTCCCCCGCGAGCTTATTTTACTTTCCGGCGTCAAGGCAGGTGGTTTATTATATCTGTGGTATCTAACGAGAAAATTTAAGAAAAATGTACGGAGGACAGCTCTTACTGCTCTCTAACGCAGATTGTGGTTTTCGCTCATCTTAACAGAACATTAAGACATTATGATGATTTATCCTTAAGAAAGAGATGCGCAAGAACAAATGTTCTTCAATTAAGTTTTTTCCACATGACTCTTGAATGTAATACCTCGAATCTCTTACCGGAAGACATTCGTAGAGCTACTAACGTAGATTCATTTTAAACAAGAGTTAAGAGGTTCTTAGTGCATAAGTAGTTGGCTTTATTTGGCATTATTTTTTTTAATATTCTATCATTGATTAACATATTTTTCTATTGTATTTAGCAACATTTTATAGTTATTTTAGCGAGGGATACGTATCTACTTTGACATGCGTTTACTAGTATATTTTCGCTCAATTCCAACCATATAGTGATTTCTAAACACCGATGTTATACACCGTGTTAGACATTCCATATTACATCTATTGTTTATGCCTTGCATATTTGATGTTCAATATTCAATTCACTCTGACATTGTAACTGACCTGCCTCGTTCTCAGACGTCTCTCTCTCTCTCTCTGTGCGCAAAGGACGGCGGGAAGGAGAAAGGGGGAGAGCCGTCTGGCAGATCTTGTTTTCAAGATGGCGGAATGTTCAATGGCAGACAATCACGCAATTTTTAAAAACAAACTTTAGACCTGTTGATTTCGCTTATTTAGAACAAAATGTTGCATGTCCACATCCGGTGTGCAAAGACGAGGCAGCTTTCTTTCCTAAAAAAATGGACTTCAGCAACATTACAGAATTGAACATGCTGAACCTAGTTTCGTGCCTCAAATTGAAGAAGCAGCCCATGTTAGAATGAAAAGGTTATGCGGCAGGGAAACGAGAAACATCTCAGAGAAGCATTTTGAGAACCGCTCACGACAGGTAATATTTTAATACATATTTATGAAAATGTTCTTTACATGATTTTTGTATTCATAATTAAGAGCAATTCTCCAGGAAAGTGAAGCAAAGTTGGAAATCAAAAATTTTTAACCCCTCTTCAATTTTTGTGTGTAGGTAGGTTACCTGGGGGATATACAAAAACAACCATATTTGGATCGACAGATGTATCGTTGCCATGGTAACCGCACTATTTGACGTCGGCCTTGGAACAATGTTTTGAGCAAAAGCTCCATTCTCAAAAAGTAA
>NW_028145551.1:615000-692500 GCF_977016875.1 Pavona decussata | reverse complement strand
TTTGTATAAATTACAACCAGATGATTTGTGACATAGCATGGTTCTGTTAAAAGTATTTTATACTTTGAGGAACATACTGCAGTCATTCTGACATTGTGTCTGTTCTCCTGTTTTATAGTGTGGTTACAAGGATTACCCACAACGACAAAAGCCCCTCCTGCCTCACAAAAGTGGGTCAAAAACAACAAGCAGGAGGGGGGCCTACATCCCTGTAAATGGGTTCTCCTTGTTGAGCATAATTTTGTGAATGAGGCTGTGACTGCAATAACAACAGGCCTGCCAAATGTTGAAGAAGGAGGAGAGATGTAAGTACAGGTTTGTTGGAAAAATATTAGTTTAAGTGCATTTATATCTGCAAAAGGGGAAACTACAGAAAGAATACGGTAGTCATTTTACTTTTCTCCTCCATTCCATCATTTTTGTGCCCTCTGCTAAATTACCCTGGGCCATTATGTGCATGCTGGGGACAAGGCAGTAACATTACAGTACCTATCAGGGACATTTATGATATAATACTTGTTATTAGAGAATCAAGAGAGTCTCTGAGTTGTGCCAGATATGACTTGGCAGGGCCGTAGCTAGTATAACTGTGGGAATTTTCACGGTTAAATTATTTTTGTTGGTATTTAATTTCCTCTTTTTGAAAGAAAAAAAAAAAAACACGAAAAAAAGAGACTGAGGCAAGTGCCTCGGTTTGCCTCAAAGCAGCTATGGCCCTGCTTGGGGGTTTTGACAAAGCTCCCGTACCTAAGATATAATCCTAAGTATTGTTTCATAACAATGGGCTTTTACTAAGAACCAATATTTAGGGTACATCATAAATGAGAAGGGCTCTGTAAATCCTCCCATTGATATGCTCAGTTATGGATGCAAATTAAATTAACAAATTAAAAATTGTTTTTGTAATTTGTTTCTAGGTGAATGGAGGAACAATAAGAAAAAGATGTACAGTGTTGACATGAAATAAAATAGTATTAACCTGAAACCTTTTGACTGCTTTTTCTTCTTTCACATTTGCATTTTTGTCTTGATAACAAGAACAAATTAAACGTTCCCACGCTTAGATGAAATGAATGCAACCAAGGATTTTTCAATTTACTGTTACAATAAACCGATCTGACACCCTGATCTGAGGTAGACTTAAAATTATATGGAAAATGTTCTGCTTGTAATACATGAACATAAATGTACTTTTCCATTTACTTTTGCACTATTGCAATCACTGGATTTTTATCACCTCAGAATCAAATTTTCAGGTAAACCCTGCCAGGGCAATTAAGTGTGACTGCAAAACAATTTCGAAGACCAACATTTATTTTTCCATTTCACCTTTCTTGGTACAGGCATTACCAATTACTAGACTGAAATGTAAACTACAGTATTAAATCAAGCTCTTCGATTGGCCCGTGATCAAACTAAAATAAAACTAAAAACGGCAGACTTACGAGAAGAGAAAGTGAACTCCGATCATTTCACTTTGGCAATATGAGCTTACGACTTTAGAGTTGCAAACACGACAAAAAAAAAAAGATTACGGCATGAAATAAAAAAATTCGTATGTACTTTCCTCGCGCCTGTCCGCCAGCTTGAATTTGGCTGCATAGAAAATTTTTATGAAATGCGATCCAATGTTTTGATCGATGACGTTTCGTGACGTAGAACAATTGTTTTTGTTTTTTCCAGAACTGGTATCCTCCGAACCTAGTTATTGAACTCAACTGAAAAAAAAAAAAAAAAAAAAAACGTTCCGACACAAGTTAACAATAGTGGCCGGGCATTCTAGCCTGCAACTGCGCTACCGTATTTTCTCATTCTTAATCTAAAAAAGAAAAAAATTAACAACTTATTCAATGTTAACATAAGACTTAATATGTCTACTTTATAAATTTCAATGCAACCTGTCCGATGCACGATGTGTTGGTTACACTCGCGGCCACCTCCACGAACGCGTTGATGAACACAAACAAAAATGGTCGTCTATTTGCAATAGTAAACACAACTTGAGCGAACATAACTCGAACGTACCTCCTTGTCTTCAAGAACAAGTTCACGTGCAAGCTAAATGTTCAAACAAATTTGATTGCCTTATTGAGGAGATGCTTTTCATAAAAAAAACTTATTAAACCATCCCTAAAAGTGCAAACAGACTCGATTCGCGCAGAGGTATTCACCTGAAGAACTTGTGATCCTTTGTTAATATGTTAATTTGTAGAGACTGTAGAGTATAGAGATCAAATTTTCGCATAAATTTATCCACTTTGCTTTAAGAATGGTGTCACGGTGACGTCGAAACGTCGGCTATTAGCTTCGCTTGCTTATGTTTCAAGAAATCATTTTTGATCAAAGACAATAATAATAATAATAATAATAATAATAATAATAATAATAATAATAATAATAATAATAATAACAAGAAGTTGTTTTTCAGCTTATACTCGGGCCATATTTGACTGCGTGGTGCGTGACAATGTGCGTGACATGTTATTTTGTCCAATATTACAGATAAAATGCACCTGAAATCAAGGTTGAAAACGCTTCTGATTTTGTAGATTCCAAGCTTCAGTTTCGTTATTCGTGTTAAGGGGATGATAATGATTTCTTACAACTATTTTCTTTTACCATAAACGGCCGCCTTTTTGAGAAAACGATCTTACGAAAAGTCAATAAACACGCATGTTTATCTTTTAAATTTTATTTCGTGCAAATCATTTTTCCTCTCTTGAGGTAATAAACGTATTGAGAAAGTTTGAGATGACTTAGAATCAGAGAAACACTATCCAAATAAGAGATTCTCGAAGTTGGTAGAATTTGAGTGGCGACTAGTTTGTCAACGCGTTATCGAAGTTGAGCATTTGAATTTTACCGGATTTCTCGTCCGTAACGGCCGATGTATTTTTTTTTTTTTTTTGGGGGGGGGGGGGGGGGTCGAATCTCGAAAACTATAAGGTGTTTGAATATAAAAATATTGCCTTTCAACATCACTGACCGAAACTAGAAAACAGCTAAAGAATGAAGGAAATCGGCCGACCCCCATCCGTGACGCCTGCCCGCTTTTCTCAAACAACGGCTCTCAAATGCTCCAGCTTTTTCTGCAGTTCTGTATATCCTCCACGAAGGCTGTCCATTTCGCTGACAGTGGCGTTCACAGCGTCAACAGATACTTTCACGCCACCGACATTTTTTCTAAATCCTTCTGTTTGGTCTTCAGAACATCCATTTCATCTAATTTGGATATGACACTCACTATTTTCTCAAGTCTTGCATTGGTATTTCGCTGAAAGTCCTTTAGATTTTCACTCAGGGCCAAAATTTGAAAACTCTCACTAACTTTAGCTCGGCCATCACTTCCTCGCACATGGCTGTCTCTTCGGGATTCGTCACCTTCTCCTGCTTGGTAACACGTTCCGAATTTGTCGAAGATAGTTTTCCAGATCTGAGCCGTCTTGCTGACATGAAGTGTAGAAAAAGAATATCGAAAAACTGAATGAGGAGTTGTTAGTCACTATTTCGCTTTAAAACAATTTCAATACTACATTTTGATAATCGGAAACAAATGGTATAACGCTTCACTTCAAAAAATCATAAAAAAAATAGCGTAGCAGCAAATAGCAACATTGCATATTAACATCTAAATCCCAACAGTCTTGAAAACAATTATGTCATGACATTTTTTTTTTAAGAAACTGAATCGGCAATAAATATTCTTAGAATTATTTTGTTGGGCATTACGACGTATTTTTACGCACTAAATTGGAGAATTCAATGGACCTGCGACCACCAACACTATTGTCATATTAAAAGATGCCCTGATTAGAGTTTCATTTTTCTAACTCGGTGCTTCACAAGTTTACGCGCTTTATTTATATTGAACATATTATTGTATCAAGACGTATTAAAACAGCCAGTTTTTCGAAACACTTGATATTGCTTTTGCCAAGCGTATCTAAAATTTCAACATCGAGAAGGCCCTATTGATTATTTTCACACTTCACAACAGAGATTTAAAATAAGTATAGTTTTTCCATTGGTGTCTTGGCGACCTTGACCAACCTTGACAGGTTAATCCAACTACATAAAATCACATTATTTGAAAAAGCAAATGCTCTATAAACTTTACGTTCAGCAATGCTGTTGAGAAAAGCCCAAACCACCCAACTGTTCATCATTTTGTTGGTGGATATCTGTTCGGAATGTATCATCGCCTTAGAAATTTGGATGTAGTTTTGAGTTTAGAATCTACAGTTTTCTCAACCCCATCTCAATATTTTATACGATTGGAAAACTAATTACTATCGTTTTGACGGAGAGGCAAATATTGTTAAAAATGCGGAGTAAGGTCAGTAAACCAACCATTGCCTGTGAATTCGCTAAAAAAGCTTCCGTATTTCGAAAAGATTTTAGCGACCTAGCTTTTCAGTTAAACTATCCAAACGGATCATGCTGTACTAGCTTATGCAAATATGGTCTTTAAAAGGCGTTAATGTTGTCATTAGCCAAAATTAGAAAAAAATTCCCATTCATGGGTTTACCAAAATCTCTTAGCTATGGGGTTCCGTCCACGCGCGGAGCTCCGCTATAAATTAGCGTTTATTGGAAGGAATAAAAAGCCTTTGAATTTCCACGGAGAAATTTAGCCTTGATATTAGTTTCTGAACAAAGTATAAAGAAAACTTGGTCCTCTTATCGCTTTGAATATTAGAAGATATATTACTTTGATACCATTTGTCTTTAATTAGGCTCCCTTCACGGAAAGTGCTGTCCTGCGTGCGTGTGAGGCAAATCGTTCCTAGTTGAGAAGACAACAGAAGATCGAGCTGCAAAAATTTGACATTAAGAAATCGTCTTTAACTATTTGAAGTCAGCTTTTGGATCACAATTCTTCTAAAACTTGACAATCCAATTAAATTTTCAACCCATAAAAAAACGTTTTTTATAGGAACTAGAATACAACCTGGTCGTATCAGTGAAATTAAAGAATACTTAAGAAAAAGAGAAATTCATTGCTTAGAAGACTGAAGTTACGGGAATGGAAAGAGTCGCGTGGATTTCATGCATTACTTATTTTCTAATTTGCAATTTATGTTGTGTTTACAACCAATCATAAATCAATAAAGTCATCGGCACCCAATAGTAGAGTTACCTGTCAGTAATTGGCTCACCCTCCTTCGTTATTTCTTGGTCGTCCCCAAAGGTCACATTGTCTTTCGGAAGTTAGAAGGATCACATTGATTCCAGGTTCTTTGAATCATAAATTGTAAACTAACGGAAGGTAAGCTTAAGACGATTAACGGAATTTTATCATTAAGCTGATTGAGCTGTTTTCCTAGCAAAGTTGGTTACGGAGGTTATAATTTTCAACTGGACTAGGATATCAAAGGAAACTACGACATGATAATGTTTTGACTATAACATGTTTAGTAAGCTTACGGTATTTCTACTGTCATAATTACTGGTTAAATGTTGACATACTGTGGTTCAATTCTAGTGTTATTGGGGCTTTGCGCTTGTTTCCTTAAAATGAATTCCCTAACAACAGAGATTTAAAATTCTTTTCTTTTCATTTTCCATTGGTGTTTTGACGACCTTGACCAACCTTGACAGGTTAATCTAAATACATAAAATCACATTTTTTGAAAAAAAAAAAAAAATGTAAATACTCGGTAAACTTTACGTTACTCAATGCCGTTGCAAAAAGCCCGAACAAACCAACTGTCCATCATTTCATTGGTGGATATCTGTTCGGAATGCACCATCGCCTTAGAAATTCGGGTTTTAGTTTTAGAATCTTCAATTTTCTTCAGCTCGACGTTATCTCGACATTTTTCTTCACACTGGAAAACTAATTACCTTCGTTTTAACGGATGGGCAAATATCTTTAAAAATGTGGAGTGAGGTCGGCAAACCCACAACAACTGCCTCTGAATTCGAGAAATAATTTTCCGTACTTCTAAAAACGTTTGCGACTTAGCTTTTCACTTAAGCTATCCAAACAAATCGTGCTGTACTAGCTCATGCAAATATAGTCTTTAAAAGGCATAAATGTTGTCGTTAGCCAAAAAAATTTATCCCATTTTTGGGGTTATCAAAATCTCTTAGCTATGGGGCTACCTTGTAAATAAGCGTTTATTGCAAGGAATGCCAAGCCTTTGAATTACCACGGAGAAATTTAGCCTTGACATAAGTTTCTAAACAAGTATAAAGAAAATTTGGTGGTCTTATCGCTTTGAATATTTGAAGATATATTACCTTGATAACCTTTGTCTTTAATTAGGCTCTTTGCACGGAAAGTGGTATTTTGTGCAACTCGTTCTTAGTTGAGAAGACAACAGAAGATCGAGCTGCAAAAAATTTGACATTGAAATCGTCTTAAAGTATTTGAAGTCAGGTTTTGGATCATAATTCTGCTAAAAACTTGATATAGTCCAATAAAATTGCAACTCATTAAAAGCGTTATCATAGGAGCTAGAAAACGACTTGGTCATGTCAGTGGACTGAAGTAAGGGGAATGGATCGAAAGGCGTAGATTTCATGCATAACCCATCTTCTAATTTACATGCAAGTTATGTCGTGTTTACTTTGTTCATACCCAATCATAAATCACTAAAAGCCATTTGTACCCAATAGCAGGGTTACCTGTCAGTAATTACTCCAACCTTCTTCGTTATTTCTTGGTCCCCGATGGTCATATTGTCTTTCGGAAGTTAGAAGGATCAGATTGATACCAAGGACTTTGTATCGTAAGTTACTATTAAGCAGGTTGAGCTGTTTTCGCACCAAAGCGGGCAACGGTGGTCTTACTTCTGAACAGGACTAGGGTAACAAAGGTAAATACAGCATAGTAATATTTTGACCATAACATGTTTAGTAAGCCTACGTTGTATCGACTGCCATAATTACTGGTTAAATGTTGACATACTGTTGTTTAATTCTAGTGTTATTGAGGCTTTGCGCTTGTTTTCTGAAAATGAATTTCGGTCCCTAACAATAGAGATTTAATTTTTTTTTTCCATTGGTGTTTTGACGACCTTGACCAACCTTGACAGGTTAATCTAAATACATAAAATCACGTTATTTGAAAATGCAAATGCTCGGCAAACTTTACGTTCAGCAACGGTGTTGGGAAAAGCCCGAATCACCCTACTCTTCATCATTTCATTGGTGGATAACTGTTCGGAATGCATCATCGCCTTAGAATTTTGGATGTAGTTTTGAGTTTTAGAATCTATAGTTTTCTTCGGCTCAACGTCATCTCGACATTTCATGACACTGGAAAACTAATTGCTTTCATTTCGTTTTGACGGAGGGGCAAATATCGTTAAAAATGCGGAGTAAGCTAGGTAAACCAACAACTGCCTGTGAATTCAAGAATTAAGTTTCCGTTTTCTCAAAATTTTTGTGACTTAGCTTTTTAGTTAAACTTTCCGAAGAGATAATGTTGTACTTGCTGATGCAAATATGATCTTTAAAAGGCGTTAATGTTGTCGTTAGCCGAGAAAAAAACTAGCCGAAATGCACCCGCCTTAACTTTTTTCTTAATGTGAAGTTCTAAATTATCCCTTCTTGTTTCCTGCGGCAAGTATTAATTTGTTCTTTTTCTTAGATACAGGCCTTGACATTTATTTTGCTATCTATTTTTTTTTTCGGTCTTTGCTTCTTTCTTTTTCGCTTATGGTCATATTATTCAGTACTCTAGAATGATGATTGGGCTAAAAGTCTTCATCTTTCATAAGTTTTCAGAAACATTTTTACTCAAGGGCTGTTAAACAGAATGAAACTTGGTTCAAACCAAGCGAACATCTTCCAAAGAGGTTGAGTATTTCAACATTTTGCCAAGTTAAAATTAAAGGAGACGTTTACGAAGAGCTTACCGTCATAAACATTCAGCGCGTATGAAGTTGATTTTTTTGGTGTTTTCTGGTACTGCTTTATTGACCAGCAGGTTTATTTCTACTTCTGTCAAGAAAGCGAACAGTTCCTCCATACTAGTCTTTAGATTTGACATAAATTTTTGAATAACTGTAAACAAATTTAGCCAAAAAGCTTTTTACGCTTTGGATATCTGAAAGATCTTATCTTGATTACCTTTATCTCTAAGCGTGTTTGCCTCACCCTGACCTTGGAGGGATACTTCTCTTTTAGGAATTCTTCGGTCAGAGGACTAAACGCACGATGGGAATGAAACGGGACGAGTGGATTCCACGCGTTGTCAATATTTCAATTTGAATTTTATTTTGTTGATAACCAATCATAAATGTTTAAAGTCACAGGCAGTCAATAGCAGAGTGACCCGTCAGCAATTAGCCCAACCTTCTTCATTATATCTTGGTAAAGACCACTTGGCCCTTCGGAACTTGGAGGATCAGTTTGACTTCAGAAGACCATAACGAGATTTTTTTCATTACCAGGTTGTGTTGTTTTCCTACCAAAGTGAACAACGGTTATATTACATCTCAACAAAGCTAGGATATGAAAGGTACGTACAGCACAGAAACGTTTTAGCCATAACATCTAAACCAAGCCGACATTATTTCGAGTAGTTCCATGATAAATACTTTTTTGTGGTGATGTGCTGTGATCGATTCAATTTCTGATATCTTGTCGGGCCGTCGAACTATTTTGTTATAGATGTTATATTGCACAACAGTTTTAATAGGCCTTATCACGGTTTTCGACGCCATTTTGACGAGTAGGCAAACATGCTTAAAACAACAGTGTTTATATGGAAATCCGATGTCAAATAATTTTCATAAAACATCGCTTCTGAAAAATATTTGAATTAGAAACTTTTGGCACTAGGAAAAGGATTTAAAGAAAAAAAATGTAGGGATGTAGCTGTGCCAGGAGTAGGCAAACAGGCTTGACATAACAGTATTTGTATGGAAATCCGATCACAAATAATTTTCGTTTTCGTCCAGTCGTGTTTTGAACTGCCCATAGATAGGTCTGTATAGCGAACCAGCCGTGAACTGTTACTAAAAATAGTTCGCGGGAATAAAATGAAGGGAAGTGTATGGAAAGTTCGAAGCACGACTGGACGAAAACGAAAATTATTTGTGATCGGATTTCCATACAAACACTGTTATTTCAAGCCTGTTTGCCTACTCGTAAAAAGTGCGTCAAAAACCGTGATAAGGCTATTTTTAAAATATTCGTCAAAAAGCTTACTATTTGACAGGCAGTGGAAATGCTTCAGACAACATCTTCAGTCATGTTTTTGAGAGACAGGCACATAACTAATTAGTTTAATTAGGACGAGATGAGAGAGGAAAGAAAGCTTATTGTCATTATTTTTTATTTTGTCGGAGATATAGCAACCGGATTAGTAAAACAACGTGGGATCAATACCGGGAAAACCATGCTTTTAACAGGAAACGAAGTCGGGCCCGATAAATGATTCATAAATAACCTGAAAAAAAACCACCACATAAGATGTTAGTAATAGTACAGATACACCAGATCATTTATCAACATAAAATTAGGTATTAGTTTGGAAGGACATTAGAACAAATCTGATGTTTACTTGAAATTTTCATTTACTGTCTGTGGCGAGTGAATTCTTCGCTTTGAAATTTCAACTGACGATGTCATTAGAATGTGAATATTCCAAATGGCCAATGCCTGTCCTATCACTGAAGGCCATCCAAGCAAAGTGTTAAACAAAATAGTTCAAAGGCTGATTCCTGTATTCCGGCTCGTTATTATTATTTCGCCTTTTAAATGACAGATTTGGGTATGCTAACATGATTTGATTATTGCTGAACTTTTTGTTTTCATCTTATTCCCTGATTTCACCAGCTGCTGTTGGCTTTCATAAATGTAAGCTGGCCTATATTTGTACTTTTAACGACGTTTTGTGATCCTCTGAAAACGCAAACGATTAGCTTCACATTTTCGCGAAAGTCTGGGGTGAAAAATGGCTAAAAAACGCTAGCTGTTCTTCTGCACAATTTAGTTTTAATTTCTGTGGCGGGTAATGTTTTAGAGAACAGATAATCCTCTATTGGCTGCTTCTGTATCATCAGTTTTCTGTTGCGGATCAGCGCGGCCAATAGCGGCGTTAAGGGGGCTGTCACCTACTTGTAGTATTACTTTGAATGGCAAAACAAAAACTGTATTTGAATCAATGGAATCTACAATACTTACAGTGTGCACAATACTTACAATATCTCGCTTTACGAAATAAATAAATAAATATACATAGAAATTAATAGCTTAATATACTAAATGAAAGAAAAAAGACATCGAGGGAAGTTAAACAACTAAAGAGGACGTCTTGTAACAAATATATATCAGGAAAGTTATATTAGATTCTCACTTTTCCTTTGTAATTTTAGGTTCGTTAAAAACTGCAAAAAAACCTAGGGTGTGACTCAGCCATTTTGCATGCATATAAATAATTCTTCGTGGGAAAAGCAAGAAATATAGTTGGCGGCGTAGGTTTCGGTACACAGCGGGAGAGATTGTATAATTTTGAAATAGGAATTGCTCGTTCGACAAATGTATTTGTGTATTTTCTGACACATTGAACAAGGATAATACTTCTTGATAGAATGGGGAATTCCAAAAAAATGTGTTCTAACGAAACAGCGTTTTGACACTAAAAGCATTCATCGTTATTTCTGATTTTAAATCTCTTAAGTTCTTTATTAGTTACTAAGATTCTATGGGAAAATTTAAAGGCAAATTATCTTACCTTATTATCAATGGAGATTTTATAGATGTTTTTAAATAATTTACTACAACGGAGGATTAGATCAAGACCATGCTTAGACGAACACTTTACAGCTGTAGGTTCTGTTGTAACCTATTCCTGAAAAAAACTTGGTAGTAGTCTTTGCAACGCATTTTAGTCAGTAGGATTGTTTTATTATCAGAAAGATGAAATGAATTGCATTCCTCAAGAATACTTCTGTCAGGTATAACATTCTCCATTGAATGTTTCTTCAAGTGATTAGGGATGGCTGCAATAAGTTGAAAATATTGCAAGTAATTTAAGTGTACATTTGAATGCTGCATTATGTAATTAGCAGCCAACTGAGTATTACATTTCAGTTTAAACAATCCTGTATTAGTAACAACTTGTAATAACAAAAGATAAAAAAAAACAACATCAGACTTAGATATCTGCTGATGAATACAAGCAGTTGTAAAAAAACACAATAAGAGTAATAAAATAACAATAAAATGGGTTACACTTCTCGAAGTCCGAATTTTTTAAACAATTAAAACCAAGCACGAAGAGATGATTTCGCAAAAGGGAAAATCGTCTTCTTGTCAGGAAATGCAACATGGGCAATACAAAGAATAAATAATGAGAAAATATCAGTGAGTGACAATAAAAAAAAAATTATTTAATTGTTTGCTTGTCTGTAAATTTAAAATCAAGGAAATCTAGGCTCAAAAACATTTTTCAGATGTGGGAGGTAAATTTTTCTTCATATCAGGAAATGTAACATGGGCAATATAAAGGATTAATAATGAGAAATTATCGGTCGGTCACTACTGTAAAGTTATCCTTAATTTTTTGCTTGTCTGTTTGTTTGTTTTTTGTTTGTTTGTTTGTTTGCTAAGGAGAGTCAGGGATTGCACTGAAGACAACAATGTTATTTCTTCTTCTCATCATGTTGCCAGTGGCAACGGAGGCAAAGAAGCCTGTAAAGTCTCAAAGTACGTAATATGAATATGATGGATATCTATATTCAACACTCGCACTATTTAATAGGCTTAATCATTAACTAAATAAGCCCGATAGTAATGCCTTAATAGCTTGTGAAGAAGAATTTCAGTGGGTTTTGTAAATTTTCGTTTTGATACTTAGTATGTTGCAATAAGAGCTACTAATGAGTAGCCTTAAACAGAGATTTCGGTGGATAGCTTGAAGGCATTCCTTTCTGTTAAACTGTCCCCGGCAACAAAAGCCTGGTAAAACCAAATTTGTTTTTTTTTTTTGGTCCTGCGTAAAAACTTGGCTAATATATTTATTTATTTATTTATTTATTTATTTATTTACTTACTTACTTACTTATTTATTTATTTATTTATTTATTTATTTATTTATTTATTTATTTATTTATTTATTTATTTAAAACTAGAGCAAACTATTTGAAACGTCTGTGCCAGCTATTAGAACCAGATAAAAGTTCTCTTTTTCACGGACAATAATAACGTCTTAGTAAAGGAATTCTCCAATTTCACTACTTGGGCATGCATGGGGAATTGTTTGCAAGAACTAATTGAAGGAAATTTACAGCCTCGGCTATCTTTGAAGACACAAAAAGCAGTACTTTGGTTTTAAAACTATAACAGAGAATGTTTTCTTTGAAATATATATATTTTTTTCTGTTTGTACTCCATGACTGTATTTGAGCTGTATTGTTGACTTGTTCGCTGTTTTGCATGAGCCTGTTTCAGCTCGAGCGCCCTCGACTCATAACTAAATCTCGCATCATCAGTGCGTGTGAGACCTTAAACCTTAGTGAAACACCTTAAAGGAAACCTCCACTCTTGAAATAAATTAATACTAAGTTGTTGAAAATACGATCTAACTTCAAATTTCGTTGGAAAACATGGAAATAATATTTCTGTGTCGGACAAAACATAATTTGTCTTCAAAATGGTGGCGCCCGGGAAATTTAAAATTTAAAATAGGCGATAATCATACCTAATTTTTAGCACACTTGAATGTCACTTCTACTTTTTTTATATTTAAATTTAGAATTTAGACACAATTTAACATCAATTTGTTGTCGGAGTGGAGGTGCCCTTAAATAATCTTTTACAAAAGTCTTGTAACCTCCAAATAGCCCTGGCTAACATTTGCTGTTACGACATACATACTGCATGTAGTCAAAGACTGTGGGAAAATATTTTTGTAAGTTGTAAAATGTACATGTTGTTAAATGTTGTTAAGATAGCTCAATATTACTAATTGATATCGTACAATTTTCCACAGTGCAGAGGAAATTCACCCGTGAGGAAACTTGCGACCTTAAACACTGCCTTGCGAATTGTAAGCAGACAAGAAGATTTATTAATAATTAAATAACAAAATAATGAAGTGACGATAAATAAAGACAAACCTAACAACATCGTCATGTTACAAAAGTTTTTCTTTTTTTTTTTTACCGAAGTACAACAATATTTAATTCTTTCCGATAAAGGAAACAAAACGAGTAAACTTTAAAAGAGGTAAGTCTGAATAGGAGGGGATGACATAAAAGTAGGTAAGATATAAGTAAAAATGGGAGTTAAGGCTTTGAAATATGAGACTTGTTAAGACAAGATATAATGAGATGGTATATGAGCCCTGACCCTAACACATAAGATAAGATAAGATAAGATAAGATAAGATAAGATAAGATAAGATAAGATAAGATAAGATAAGATAAGATAAGATAAGATAAGATAAGATAAGATAAGATAAGATAAGATAAGATAAGATAATTCATTTCTATATTACTCTCTTGCACCTCTCTCCATACAGGCTGCTCCACAGGCTGTAAAGGTGGATGTAAGTGGAAAAACAAAAATTATTTATTAACTGCATTCCAGTTATTTTAAAGGTATTTCGGTGAACGTCGTCAGCATTAATCAAGTACAAACTGACTACATTCATATCCAGTATTATATACTCACATAAGACACACTATCAAATGAGATGAAAAGCAATAAGAGGGAAACTTAATATGCTACATTCATGCCGCAAAACACTATTGTATTGACACAAGGCGCATTATCAGAATTAAAGAAATATAGAAAACAGAGAAGAAAATGAAACAAGCACACAGTTTTACATAATTGTGAATTCCAAAATTACTAAATGCTGATTAACGCTAACAGTAACAGTAACACTAACAGACACACTAAAAGTAACTCCAACACTAAACATAGCAACAGCAGTAACGGTGACACTAACAGACACACTAAAAGTAACCCCAAAACTAAAACTAACAATAGCAGTAACAGTGACAGTAACAAACACATTAAAGGCAACTCTAACAATAAAAAAGCAGTAACAGTAAGACTATCAGCAACAGACGGTAATAGATAATAGACAACGATAATAATTGGAATTTACTACTATACAAAGAAGCCTGCCATATCAAACGTTCAGCACCATCTTTGAACAATGGTTTAAAAGCTAGCAGAGAACTATGCCTATTCTCCTGCCATTTACATCTTGTTTTGTAGTTTCATGTGCATGTTTTGAATTGCTAATTTACCATCTTTCAGTATTTAAATCAAAGCTACTTGTTGTCACCTTATTATGAAGATGATATAGTATCATATCGAAATATAACAATTAAGTACAACAACGTTTCCTTGCACTTGTTGTCCATATCATTGAAACCATGTATTTACTCAGAAACAGTAAAGGCTGTTTTAATTGTACGAAGCAAGGATAAGCATTAGCACAAACATAAACACAAGGTTGTTTACACGTGTGATAAGTATAAGCACAAGGTGGCATACGCAGGCGTAGTGATATAAAATTTTGGCGCCAAAATTTTAAATCCAAGATGGCGGAGGTACACGCCACCATCTTGAAAACAGAACACACTTCCGCTGACCACTTGTGAGTACTGTTCTGTGTTCTTGTGCTTATGCTGGCGTTATCCCGGTTTTAACGACGCAAACATAAGCGCAAGCGCAAGAAAAAAAAAAGATTTCCTTTTCTTGTCTTTGCGTTTTAGCTTGCGCTTATGCTTATGCTTGCGTCGAACGTGTAGACCAGCCTTCACAGTATAGTAGCAGTTAGAGTTATATTAGTTCTAACATTAACACTAATAGTATCCCTAACACTTATAATAACACTATCACTAATAGTAATAGTACCGGTAACATTAACAGTAAATACTTAAGGCCCGGACAAACAGATGTATCATTGTCCAACATTGTTAAATGGAACATGTTGCACTTCTTTCACCACCATATTGCACGATATTACATGAGGTAGGATGATGTTAAAGGAAGTTTGATTTTCATCAAACATCGTCTTCAACATCGTTCAATATTCTTTAGCTCTCAGAGATGAACAAAAATTTTGCATATGTTTAACAATATTTAATGCGTACATGCTCACTAAGATGACTTTACGCTATCTTTTATCCATAGCGATGGTTTATTAAGATTTTCTTCACGCATTGCCGGGTGAAATTTCAAGCTACAGATGGCAAAGGAACAAAGTTTGAATCTATCAATCTACCTCAAAGCTCAAATACAAGCGATTTTTTTGGAAAGGAAAGAGAAAGGGCACAGGTGTATGACCAGGCAAAGCGAGAAGATATTTCGTTACTGAGGTCGATTGGTCTCGTGCAATTTTCTGGGCAAACCGGTTGACCGAGGGTTTTTTTTTTCCCAGGGATTCTGAGTGGCAGCTTTTGGTCCAAGAACCTTAAGTACAAATGTTACATCAATCATGTTGCATCCGTAACACTAACAGTAACAGTAACACGAATACGAACAGGAAAACGATCAATAATTCCAACAAAGCTAATGATAGTATTAGTCCTTTTAAGAAGAAATAATTGTATGTGACCGAATTTGTCTTCTGTATTAACCAATCAACATTTGGTATTTTTGCCCTCTATATGTCATAATGAAAATAACGGCTATGACGAAAATTTCAGTGGTAATAATGTTGAAGTCCCGTATTACACTTTCAATTTAAAAGCCTGAAGTAGGCCAGGATTAGTAAAAACAGAGCAGATAAGAGATATGTTAAAAGAAAGGAAAGTTAATAAGTATGTTTTGATTTGCAGGCTGTGATATTAACACGGACATTAAAGACTGCATGAAATGGTGTAAGTACACAAAAATATGTGGTAAAGAGTCAAAGAACGAGATAATAAAGTTCATACGAGAAATTTTCGGTTTTCTCTACGTGTCATTTAAGGGTTTATTAAGACATGGTAATAACGTTAATAAATGGTTGCTATTTTAATTTCCACAGTTCAGTCGAAATATCTCAAGTCTTCTGGGAACAAAGACAGTACTTGCAGTTTTGACAGCTCTGCTCTTGAGTGTAAGTAGAAAAAAAAATTCTTAATAGATTAAGAGCGGAGTAATGAGGTTTGGAAAAGGAGTCCAAAGATTGAACAGTCCTAAGCCTAAATAGAGAACTAAAAGCAACACCAGGCAGTTATCATTTTATTTACCACTTAAATTGAGTCGAACAAAGGCTTTCAGTTGAGAGTCGTAAAACTGAAACCAAAAGAGTTGTTGCTCTGATAAATCACAAAAAATACAAAGAGCGAAATGAACCAATCAGAACTAGAAACAAATACATGAAACCAACCATGATTGGTTGGCAGTGTGGTCTGATTTCGTCAGACCAATCACTAGGCTTAGTAAAAAAAACAAAGCTTATACCTACATCATAGACTTTCTCCCAATAAAAACATAATACTTAGTATCTTTTAGCCTTCACAGCAGGTATGACATGGAGCAAGAATTTCAATTCGATAATTTTCTCCGCAGGTTGTCCCGCCGGCTCTAATAAGTATTGCAACATAATAGGTAAGTAGACAAACAAGTATCAGTAAGATATATGGAGTGGGATGGCAAATTCTGAACCTTAGGTGTAGTCACCTGACTGATGACGTCATGAAACTAACTCTTATAAAAATGATATTTTATGACCAGTGTTATTCCCATGTTATGTTGCATTCTCTTTGCTACTATTATTGTTATTGTTATTATTATTATTATTATTATTATTATTATTATTATTAGTAGTAGTAGTAGTATTATTACTATTATTATTATTATTAGTATTATTATTATTAGTATTATTAATATTATTTTTATTATTATTGTTATTGTTATTGTTATTATTGTTATTATTATTATTATATTATTATTATTATTATTATTATTATTATTATTATTATTATTATTTTAAATATTTATAATCTCTTTATTTACATATTCCAGACATATTGCTATTTATAGTTAAAAGTACAAAAAAGAGCTATTTTAAAAACTTATTTATTATTCATTTGGATTAAAATACAGACTACAAATGTTATAAAGTAACAATAATATTGTTATTTGTAGTAAAAAAAATAATATCTTGATCCTTTTTTTGGTTTAAAATATCTGGAAATAAAAATAAGGTCCTTAAAGAAAAACAACTCTTATACAATGTTTATGCGGATAATATCAGTCATTAAGAAAAGAAAAAAAAAGAAAGAAATTTTAGCCGTCAAATTCTCGATTCTAATGTCGGTGTCCTGAAGGTCTACATTTCTTCTTCTTCTTCTTCTTCCTTATTTTGCGGTAAGTTCTGCCCCCATTGTATCCGCTATCCCAATTGTACTTGGGATCTTTTGATCAATGGAGTGTCACTGGGAATTCAAATATTTTCTAAATGTGACGGATACAGAGGGAGAAAAAACTTTTGCAGTTCAGTTTCAAGATATCCCATAAATTAAATTATAATCTAAATAGCCTATTAGTTCGTTGATACTTCAAAGTGTCCTTAAGGTTTTTGATGATTCTGGGATTGCTTCATCACTTCAAAAGTATCATACACTGGCATGAATGTTTTCTAAGGGCTTCTTTATGCTGCGAGGTTTTCCCCAGATTCTTTATTATATCAAATTTTGCCTATTGTTATGGTTAGGATTTTTAAAAACCAATGCGGCTTTTGTTTCTTTTGTTTTATTTTACAATACCCAACTTTTTCGATGGGGCATCGTTAAACAGCATTCGGCCTTTAGTCGCGTTTAATCGTGAAATTGCCGGGAATGACATTTTTTCACTTAAGGGGGTCTATTGGCTAAAATATCTCACTATGACAGCGACAGACAGGAGTTATATAAGTGACTTGCTCTGAGTGCATTGTCATCATCGACCGAGCGCGTATGATAAACCTTGCACTTCAGGATCGCAAAATCGCTTCGTCGACATTTAAAAACATAAACCTTTCTTAACAGAATGGCAGTAGACTTTAGTTTATGCAGAAATAATCCAATGATTGCCAAAGAAGGTGAGCTGGAAGCAGTCTCTCATTTTCTTTTTGTCAGCGGAGCATGGGCGCGCGCGAGACAGCAAGCGGCGGAAGCACGAGAAGCGAGGACGCCTAATGGAAAGAAAAATCAAAGATTACCCGCACTATGATATAGATTTTCTAGCTGATTCGGTGGCTAACGTGAAATGACAAAAAAGGCAAAATGAACAGCAGATCCTCCAAATATCTTAAAGCAATAAAAGACATTCGAAGATAATAACCTAACCACATGTTCGAAGTGATTCAGGACGCCTTTTTTCACGTTGTTTTGCTGCACATAGTCGATGCTTGCCAGTGTTGTACTAATTTTTTTGTAAAACTTCTTTAAAAACTTCCGTCTTGACAGTGTGGCATATTTCACCATTCGTTGGCAAGATCATCGTAGCGCATAAAATCGTAAAAGTGAGCAAAACATACATAGTCAGATGTTTACTGATTTACGGATCACTTGAATGTGAAATGGGGTTTAATGTCTCACGAAAATTGTTTTTGTAACCTAATTACCTAGCCAGTTAAGATATATAGGTTAGAGCATCAGAATCATAACAGACGTGATGTCCTTTACTAAAAAGAAAAACATTCCAGGCATAGCAGTCTTTCTTGACTTTGAAAAACGTTTCGATTCTATTGAATGGTGCTACCTTCAAAAATGCCTCGAAGTTTTTAACTTTGGTCCCCAATTACGACAATGGATCACAGTTTTGTATTATAACATATCAAGTTGTGTCTTGAACAATGGCTTTGCCACCAAACATTTTAATTTAAGCAGAGATGTCAGGCAGGGTCACCCATTCTCAGGGATCTTGTTTGTTATTGGTGTAGAAATTTTAAGCAATGCAATTAAACGCTCAAAGGAAATAGAAGGTATTCAAATTGATCCATTTAAATCTATAAAAATAACCCAGTACGCCGATGACAGAACTGTTTTTGTTTAAGATATTCGGTCTGTTCACAAGCTCTTTGATGTGCTGCAACAATTTGAAAACTATTCTGGTCTTTGAATAAATAAATCTAAATCAGAAATACTTTGGCTGGGATCATTGCATCAGAGAAAGGATTCAATTCTAAATCTAAAATTAAGTGATGAGCCGGTCCACGCCTTCGGTGTATAATTTTCATATGATGAAGAACTTGCCACCAAAAAAAACTTCTTTGAAAAGCTGTTTAAACTTTAAAAGACACTGAACATTTGGTCATCTCGAGACATATCTATATATGAAAAAGTAAATATAGTCAAAACGTTGACAATATCCTAACTAACTTTTATCTGCAGCGTGTTAGACACTCCAAAAGGGTTTACCGATGAAGTTAATAACATATCGATTACATATGGAAGTACAAGAATCCAAAACTCTAAACGACTATAATCAAAAATAAGAAGGAGGGAGGACTCAATATGTTAGATTTTGAGTCATTTGACAAAGCGTTAAAGATAGTTTGGGTAAAGCGCTTGTGAGCTAATGATAAAAGACCATCAGATGAAAAAATAATCCCGCTATCCTCATTTTCCAAAGTTAGCGGCAACCTTTTTTCCCGGTGTAGCTATAACATTCAATATCTACCCTTGAATGAAAACTTACCAAAATTCTATCGACATACAATTTCGAATTCCCACTGGCAGAAAATTAATAGCACTAACCCGAAAACAAAAGGAGACGTGTTAAATCAAATAACATGGAACAACCAGTTTAATGGAGGAAAAAGTTAACTGTTTTTTTTCCCTGTTTGGAAAAAGCTAGGCATTGAAAATCTCTCGTGCCTTTTCGACAACGAAGGTAACGCGTTGATGATTTTTCCAACCTTTCATGCAGAAAAACAACGTCAAAAGTAATTTTCTCCAGTATTATAGCCTTCTCTCTGCAATACCACAGGAATGGAAAACTATGCTAAAGCAGGAATGTCTTCCACCGTCAACTGAATACGTACCACTTGCAATCGAAAAGCTCACATGCAAAACAATTTACAATACTTTACTTAATCACCAGCACTTCCCTCCTGCAACTGCAGAGTGAAGACTCATTGAATGCGAAATTTTTTCAACAGCATCATTTTCTTGCGCTTCTTTCTTAGGCACATTTTTTGTCGAGGCTAACGCTCTTAATACAGATTCCGACGCTTAATGGACTTTCTAATAATCCCCCAATTCTGCAATGCCATCTGAGTAGCCTATGTGTCTTGTATGTCCGAGTTTGAAATCATCCGGTAAAGTTTGATTCAAGGCATCTGGTGTGTCTTGGGACTTGACATCTGACTGCTTCAGATTCCTGGCACCGAACGGCATTATCTCATGTCATGACCCAATGACGAAGAGAAGGGTATTGAGTCTAGCATCGGAAATGTTTGACCTAATGGGACTGATATCACCCCTAACTGTAACAGGGAAAATCGTTTTTCACGAGCTGTGACGAAAGGGACTACAGTGGGATGACCCACTGTAGTACCGAAGAAAAGTGGTCATCGTGGAAATCAGATTTTTTCCAGTTTAAAGACGTGACCATTCCCCGTTGCTGTGAAATGGCGTCACTCCTGACCATATGATCGAACTACACGGTTTCGGAGATGCTTCCCCGAAGGCGTCAGAGCCGAAGTGTACTTTCAAATAACCGATAAGCAAGGTCAGGTGTCATCAGAGCTAGTAATGTCAAGATCCAGAGTTGCACCTATCAAGGCAGTGTCACTTCCGAGATTAGAGCTTCAAGCGGCAGTAGTGAATGCCAGATTGTTGAAATATGTTGCAGACACTTTGCCAATCAAGATGGATAGTGTCGTTTCTTGGACAGATGGCATGGTAGCACTTCACTGGATCCGAGGACAGAGTTCATATTGGAAGCCATTCGTAGCAAACCGAGCAGCAGAAATACAATCAACATGGGACCCTGAGAATTAGAAGTATTGTCCTATCAAAGAGAATCCCGCGGACTGACTTGTAATGATATGATTTCAAGCACGCTGTGGTGAAATGGAGCCCCATCGCAGTATCTTCCTTGTGCGTCTCAACCTACTCAGCCGCAAAGTGCAGATTCCGGACCTGAATCCTGCGAAGAGGAAAGAAGAGTTACCCATGGTAAAACGGCAGTTGCAGTAGAGCCGTTGCTTGATATGTCACGCTGTGGAACGTGGATAAAGTTTGATCAGAGTAACCGCTAACGTACTGAGAGACTGAAGTCAGAAGAGACCGAATTGTCAGCCGAGAAGTTGAAGCAGGCAGCGTTGAAGTGCTGTATGTGGATTCAAGGTGATGAGGTTTATAAAGAAGACTACGAGTAGTTAAAAGCCTGAAGAACACTACCCAGCAGTAGCCGCCTCCTAAAGCTAGACTCGTATTACGACAAAGTAGATAAAGTGATTAGAGTAGGTGCAAGACTACAGTTCGTCGACCTTCATGAAGAGAACAAGCAAAAAAACAATGATGCTGCATGGATATCCAGCAGTTGCAAAGTTGATACAAGATGTACACAGACAGATGTTTCATGCCAGTCCAGAAACTGTACTTTTAGTCTTACGACAGAAGATTTGGCTTACCAAAGGAAGAGGTAAGTACAAACGCGTTACCGGAAGATGTGTGCCTTGCCATAAACAGCGAGTTGGACCTTGCACACAGAAGATGGGATTACTACCCGAGGAAAGAGTGACAACCTCCTTACCATTTGCACACACTGGTACTGACTTTGCTGGACCCTTATACGTACGAGGGTGCAAGTACGTGTCAAGAAAGCATACGTATGTGTGTTCACATGTGCATCGTCGCGTATGGTTCACTTGGAGCTTACAAACGGCCTAACGACAGATGAATTTCTGCAAGCCTTTAGTCGCATGAAAAATCGCAGAAAACTTTGCCAGGGAAGTCAGAGAATGCAAAAACCTTCAAAGCCGCAAGTAGAGGAATTAAGAAGTCGTATTACCAGCCAAAGTCACAGAGCCAGTCGCTGTTGGACTTTTTGGATCAAGATCGAATCAAGTCTGAGTTATCAGCTAAAGGGATTAAGTGGAGATTCATCACATGAACGCTTACCAGGAGAGGTGGATGGTGGGAAAGATTTTGTAGAGCAGTTAAAGAACCATTGCACACTTCTTGGAAGAGCACTTTTTCCTCTCATCAAGATAGAAGGTGTAATCAACTCCAGACCTCTGATCGCAGTAAATGACGACAACAGAGATCCATTACCAATCACGCCTGTTCATCTTGCCATTAATAGATCGCTTAAGAGCAATTCTCCAGGAAAGTGAAGCAAAGTTGGAAATAAAAATTTTTAACCCCCTTCATTTTTGTGTGGAGGTAGGTTACCTGGAGGGATGAACAAAAACAACCATATTTGGATCGGCAGGTACGTCGTTGCCATGGAAACCGCACTTGATCACATCGGCCTGATCTATGTTTTGACCAAAAAAATTCACTCTCAAATAGTAAAAATAAACGAGTCTGGTTCTCAAGTACATGTGAACCAATTCAAATGAAATTCAAACAGATGGTAGAGGCACTCTCCCAGTTTATAAAACTTGCCGTTAGAGTATTTTGGGTTCTATAATCAAGAAGACAATGTTCGCATTACTATGTTGCCTGTCAGCCATTTTGACAAGCAGGAAAAACAAGCACAACCATATTCGTTATTTCTCCGAAAGTACTCTTTCTACATAAACCAAATTAGGAGCAGAGCTTACATAGATATTGAAGTTTATAAATATTATAAAATCTATTTGGGGAATATTATATTCTGGACATGGGTGTTGAAGACATCCGAGGCAAGTTGCAAAAAATTGCAAAATTGGAAAGGTTGAGGTCTCCAGTATTTGGCTCAAACAGGCTTTAGATAGAGAATATCAGCTTCAGAGGTTTTTTTGTTCATCTTATCTGTTATTTACATTTGATTGATTAGGTTTTGGCCAACTAATTTGATGAAATATAAATTAAAACAAAGCCTACCTTGCAACTTTTGGGAATTTCTTCAGGATGCTTTTGTTGTATAGTATGGGTCTCTCCTCAGTTCGCTCGCTCCATTTTCTTGACCAAATCTTGCACAGACTCTAGCGGAAAGGACAAATCTAACTGGCTAGCCTCGCCAGACATCTACTTTTAGACCAAAGATGATCATGCATTAACCCGGATAAAGAACAGTCGAGCAGGTCAAACACAGTCGTGTCTCGAGTATCGAAATAATTCATCAATACAATCCATTCAGGAAGTTAAATAGATGCATCAAGATCACGGCTGAGCAAATACATGTCTGCGACGATTCTGAATACAGTCTTTGCCTAAATCGAGCCATACATTCCGTGGTGCATGGTTGAGAAGACAGGAAATCGTTGTTTACGACCTGTTTACGACCAAACGTATGTAGGCCGGAAATGCGAAGAGCAAAACAGCTGACCGGATACACTTTTAAATGCGATATACGCGCTTTTTGTTTGTTTGTTTTTGTGGCTTCAGCTAAAGCGACATTGTTGCAATGGCATTATCTCTTCTTTAGATATTTTGGTACAATATATCATTGATAGATGGATAAAAAGACGACTTTTGATCCGCTTTTATGACTGTTTTACAGTGGTGAATAATAAAACAAAAGCGCTTCACTAATCGTTTTATGCAACCACATAAGCCGCCCATGTTTCCTGGGTTTGTTTTTTTTTTTTCTTTTGTTTGTTTTTTTAATTCATTGCTTATTGGATGTTAAAGATGGCCTGCATGTAAGATACGTCGCTGACCTGGGGCGTTAGCGTACACATTAGAAGTTACGAAGTTGGAATTTTTGACCCACCTATCCAGAAATAAATAAGTCGTCTCCAAGCCGATAAATTTTCACATTTAGTACCTAATACCAGCCCAAACTTTGGCATTCTTTCGGTTTGTTTATTTATTTATTAATTTTATTTTTTGCTGTTGTTTTTTTAGGTGGGGGGGGGGGGGGGGGGGGGGAGGGGTGACCGGAAGTAAATTTGTGCGGTCAATCAAAAACACTGTAAGGGAAATTTGCATATCGTCGTGCGAAGGAAAATATCCTGGTCGGGACATTGGAAAGTTGTTCTCTTTCAAATCCCAAAAGGGACGTTTGTGAGTGCAGTGGAAACAATATAAAACTCAGTGAATGTCAAAGGGTTATTTCCAGGCACGTGCAAGCCTGCGGACTTAGTATAAACTGTGATGAAATCAGCGACGAAATGGATCCTATTTTTTGCCGTGCAGGTAAATAAATGTAACATTTCACGCGCGAATTTTTCATTCTCTTGTCACGAATAGTTTATCATAACTAAATTTTTAATTGCATTTTCACAGTCTAAAAAGAATTTTTTTTGGGGGGGGAGGGGGGGGGGGGTGCGGCTATTATGATCATGCGTTCAATTTTCACCCAAGCTTCAGTTCAGCTTCATTCCCTTTGTTTTTGTTTTCATTCGGTTATTCTGTTTTCTTCTTTTTTTTTTTTTCTTTTGTTTTTTTTTTTTTTGTTTTGGCTGTCTTGACCATTGCCATTGTGAAACAACCCCATTACAAGAGGATGTCATTACACTTACATCCGGTGTTACATCCCATTACATTGTGTTACATCCGGTCAGCAGTCGTGCCTCTCGGACTTCCGGTCTATGCGTTCAGTTTATGCACCATTCTTGGCTTGTCGACTATCGCAACATCTGACTCGATTTTAGCCAAAGATGTTACTTTGGATTGTTCAAAGGCATGCATTTGCTTTGTACTATGATCTCGACACATTTACTTTAATTCCTGGTTGAATAATATCGATGAATTTAGGTGTTTGACGGCAGAAATCGCAAGTATTACGACCATGTTTTGAACCTTGTCAACTATTCTTTGTCAAGTGTATGCGGGCTACTTGTATCATCATCTCTGGTCTGAAACACGGCAAACTGGATATTCGATGGGAGTACCTGTTAGTCTGCGCTAGATTTGGTAAAAAAAAAAAAACGGAGCGTGCGGAGGAGAGACACTGGAGAGAACCACGCGACGAAAGCATCCCGAAGAAATTCTCAAAACCTTCAAGGTCGGTTTTGTATCAATTTATATTACATCAAATATGTTGGCCAAAACCTTATTTACTAAATGTAGGTAGCAGACAAGATGATAAAAGATACTTTTGAAGCTGATTTTCCCTCTCTAAAGTCTGTTTGAGCCAAATACTAGAGCTCTCAAAATTACCAATTTTGCAATTCTTTTACAATTTGTGCCAGGTGTCTTCAGCATCCATGGCCAGAATATAGCTTTCCCCAAATTGATTTTATGGTATTCAGAAACGTCAATATCTGTGCAATCTCTGCTACTAATTTGGTTCATGTGGAAAGAGTACTTTCGGAAAAGTTACGAATATGGTTGTGCTTGTTTTTCCTGCTTGTCGAAATGGCTGATGGGGAACATGGTAGGACGAGCATTCTCTTCTTGTTTATAAAACCCAAATTACTGTAACGGCAAATTTTATAAACTAGAAGAGTGGTTCTACCATCTGTATGAATTTCATTTGAATTGGTTCGCATCCACCCGAGAACCAGACTCGTTTACTTTTACTTTTTGAGAATGGAACTTTTGCTCAAAACATGGTCCCAAGGCCGACGTCATCAAGTGCGGTTACCATGGCAACGATAGATCCGCCGATCCAAATATGGTTGTTTTTGTTTATCCCTCAGGGTAACCTACCTCCACACAAAAATTGAAGGAAGGGGGGGGGGTTAAAATTTTTCATTTCCAACTTTGCTTCACTTTCCTGGAGAATTCCTCTTAAACAGTTACCTGACGCTGAAGATGATCAATTGGAAGAATCCAGTAAGCGAGTTGTGGAAAGATAACTTTATCTCCAACGATTGCTCAACCACTTCTGGAGACGGTGGAAGCAAGAGTAACTTTATCAGCTTACGGTGAGAAGCAAGAGGCAGAAGGAAACAACGTCCATTCAAGTAGGCGATATCGTATCCTAAGGATAACATTTCTCGGAGAAAATGGCCACTAGGTAGAGTTGAAGAGGGCCACCCTAGCAAGGACGGCCTTGTACGAACTGTTATAGTGACAGTACAAAAGAGCATCCTACTTAGGCCTGTACAACGTCTACATAGACTGGTAATAGAATCAGCAACCCCACGAGCCAGTCACGAAGAAGAAATTCCTGCCCATTTTGGGGAGAAGTTGCAGTCGAATGTTTTTACCGCTCAGAGAGTTCCTGTTCCTAAACCTAGACTCAGTGTTGTCCTTTCCGATGGATGACAAGGTGGGGAGGATATTACAGCCTGTCTCATCCGATCTGGAAGGGTAGTTAAGAAACGTGACAGACTGGACTTATGACTATGATTAACGCCACCCTACCGTAGTAAGTTAGCTTTTTCAGTCACGTGCCCTTGTTCACGTCTTTCTAGCTCGAAATCGAAAGTTTCGAAATCTCACCGGACGTCAAAAGGTTGTATATCGATGTCTAATGGCCATTAAACGTTGTGTTCAAGGGGAAAGCTGTATTTCGTCGAGTTTCCTAACACCATCATGTTTCAGTTTGCAGTGGAAAATACCATCACAATCGGCCTCTTTTAAGTAAGGCCTCTTGTGTTTGGGCAATGAACTTGGTATTTTTGAGCAGTCCTCGTTTTCTTATCTTAAACATCAACTTCCACTGTTTCTCAGGAAACAAACCGCACTTCTACTAGCCGACCTAAAAAAATAGGTTCCTCATAAGACAGTACGCAATAATTGAGCAATGAGATATCTGTAAAACCATCTCTTTCCAGAACGCATGAATCATGTCCCACGCCACATTGTCACTTGATGTGTATTTGGTACAGGCAAAATCAAAAGGAGCAAAGAATTGTCCACAGGACATCCCTGGGCAAGTCACAATCCAAATTTGAAACAAAAATGTGATACACAGACACGTGGCCTGCAAATACATTGTGGATAAACTCCCATCTTTTAAACAAAGAACAATTTAATCAAGAACAATTTTGTTCCTGTGGCATAAATAACATTAGTTTGAAATGTAAGGGGACAACACGTTTCGAACAGCCTGTCAGAGAAGGGTCATCAGGAGTGATTCGTCCTTTCTGTCCAGATGTTCCTTATTGTGTAAAGTGAGCACTTAAATTAAGAACGTTTGTTCTATTTTATCGAAAGAGAACAGATAGAAAAATGCGCACTCTAAGTTTGCGCTTATAGCAATTTAAGGAGCAAAAGAAAAAACAAGGCAGAACACTCGATTAATTTAAGAACTAATTTTTCCTCGTGTGTCGTCACTTAAAAACCAAATTTGAAAATGTCCCTTTCCATAAACTATTACCCACCAGGACTGAGAACCAAAATGCGATTGAAAATGTTGCGCTTAAAGCTAAAAATTAAGCTGTAGTTACTTTTGGGAAATGTGTATGACTGTGATGACCATGGTGACACAAACGCCCTTATACTTGACACATCGACTAAAACTAGGAAAATGAAAGACCAGTTACAAAAGATAAGATAAGATAAGATAAGATAAGATAAGATAAGATAAGATAAGATAAGATAAGTTAAGATGAGATGAGATGAGATGAGATGAGATGAGATGAGATGAGATGAGATGAGATGAGATGAGATGAGATAAGATAAGATGTGCTGAATGGAAATATAACGAAGCTCTTGTATTTTGCTCTACAGTTTGTCCAACGGGAGGCTGGAGAGAATTTGACGGAAAATCATGCTATTACGTCGTTGATACTATAACCACTAAATGGAGCGATGCTCGAGCAGTTTGTCAAAACCTGGGAGGAGACCTTGCTGTTATCACCTCAGCCGAAGAAAACGAGTTCGTTTACGAACTGGTGATGGAAAAGGAAACGGTCACTGAGACGAAAGCGTGGATTGGGCTGAAGAGAAGCACTGATGACTCCAAGTGGTATTGGGTTGATGGCACTCCACTGGAGGGACAGTACGAGAACTGGGGAGAAGGGGAACCTAATAACTACAAGGGAAAAGAGAACTGCGCGCACTTTTTTGGACAGCCAGGAAAGTGGAATGACGCCCCATGCGAAATGACGGGTTATTGGGCTCCCAAGAGCCCCACCATTCTTTGCGAAAAGCCTCCCGTTGTACACTATAATCTTTAATCTTTAATTAGCATAATTGCCATTAGCAAAGGTTATCGGGCAATGGAGCGGCCAGCGGACGCACAATAGAGCTGCGAGCCTTATCCAGAGTTAGTTGTTTAGGATTCTATAAGGAAGATATAACTGTAAGTTTAAGGTTGAGAACGCGAGATTTGCGTGTTAGATATGAAACTTAATGCTGTAAGTTGATATCAATGTTCATTCAGCTGAAATAAATAAAAATGGTGTTGGGGAACTTTGGGTCATAAAATTTGTAATCTTAACGCCAGTTGGTTCCGTTGGATTTGGCTACATTGTCATTTAAGGGGAGTACGTTTGGTCGCTGTAGAGGTGGTGTTTTGTATGTAAACAGTCTTTAACCCACCCCATCCAACCTTCTGAAAATTGGATAAGAATCAAACCATCCTAATCGAACATCAAGTACGTTCGGGGACATCTACTGAAAGTCTAAATTTGTAATTTCCTGTAAGCGGGAAACTCTCGTGTGCGGGTGTGGACCAATAGTTTCTTTGATACTTTTATTTCATTTGTTCTGAGTTGTGACCTTATAAAGGTTCCACAATTTCCAATACTAAAATTGCCATCAAAATATTTTGTTTTTACCAGCAAACCGTTTACAGTCTTTAATTCATTTGCCCAGCTTTAGTTTCTGACCTTAAAACATGGTGTAACCAACGAAAACATTTAAGCAAAACGCTTAAAAACTTGTCTATTGTGCTCGCAAACCGTCTTGTGCCCTTTTAAAGTCATATTGTGTAAGTGAAAACAAGTGGTTTGTTTGGATGTAAAAAAACATAGCTGCCCCTCCGAAAACGAAATGAATTTCAGTTTCTAACTTTACGAAATTTTGAGCCGATAATTTACCGATTCGGAAGAAAACTTCCGATATTTTTAAACCATAAATTCGTATTTCTTATGCGACTATTTACGGAACAAAACATATAATTTGGCTATGTCTTCTCAGACTCGTTTGGTCTAGCTAGCTTTTCTATTTCGCAGAGAAAAAAAATGCTTTTGTTATGACAGAAATGTCAGCAATGGTAGTCATCTGCTTCGAATTATAGAAAGAACAGAATTTGCGATTTTGTAATGAATTGTATGATCATCATCTAAAATTGTGTTTAATTTGTGCTTGTTAATGGATAATTACATTCAACCTATCATATTTTTGGCAACTTAGATTTTTCCTTGTCATCGACAGTAGAGTTGACTATTCTGTAAGATGGGATTACAGTTTAAAAGTAGGGGGGTCACAGATGTGTACTCCTTTTCAGTAAGCCATATAGGTATGTACGGTTCCAAAGGGTATGGTTTTAAGGCTGCTTGGTCTGACATAGGGTATATTTTTTTTGACCATCTTGGTCTGGAATTGGGTAAATTTGGTATTTAGGAGAGCAGGGATGGCGCAGTGGTGAGAGCTCTCGTCTCTCACCAATGCGGCGCAGGTTTGATTCCCGGTCGCGGCTTGTAGGTTAAGTTTATTGTTGGTTCTCGTCCCTGCTCCGAGGGTTTTTTCTCCGGGTACTCCGGTTTTCTTCCCAACACAGAAACCAACATTTCCAAATTCCAATTCGACCTGAAGACAGTGGAGAGAAGAGTCACTCCGTAGATTCCACTGAAATTCCCAATTATTTATTTTATGTTTTATTTATTTTTATATTGGGTATGTTTTTATTAGTGAAATGGGGTTGGAAGGGAAACGCGGCTTCTACTCAAATTCTTAATTCTCCGCTTTCCTCTAGGTCTTTTGAAAAATTTAGCATCTTGTATATTTATTTAATAAACGTGTCCTTAAATAGGGTATCAATATGGTAGGGCCGGAAAATCACGTATTATGACGCTGTGAAATAGGCTAAAGGATTCAAGGAGTGCGCTACACACCTCCACATAAATTTTCGAGTATTACCCATCCCTGGGTTTTAAAACAAACAAACGATCAAACAAACAAACAATCCAGACGCTTAAGATTTGCAACACTAGAGACCTTAAGCATCAGGACGGGAGCCGGAAGACGACGGCGTACCGGAAAAGAAATTATACCACTCGACAGAACTGCGCATGCGACAATAGCCCTTCCTTTCCGACGTGAAAACAGATGTTTTGCCGTTGTGTGTAGACCGTGACTAAATTTCGTTGTTGTTGTTGTTGTTGTTGTTGTTGTTCTTTTTTCATCCTGAATGTATTTCTTGGTTCAAAATTAATATTCTCTGATAGACAGGTGATACTTGTTGCTATTGAAGCCATATTTCAGACAACTAACCTCAGTTTAATCATTAATTTCACTAGTAAGAGTTGTATGTCGTGCCTCCTTGTGTCCTCGATGTCGAGAACTCCCGCTTAAAAGCACTCAGACACTCACTCATGCCCAAATGCCGGCTTGGCATGTAGGGCAGCAACAAAATTAAGCCACTCCGGTCTGTCCCTGGCCAGCCTCTGAATGGTTCCCCAGGTATGATGTAAGGTTTTCAGTTCTGCTTCCACAGTCCGACGCCAGGTTATCTTGGGTCGTCCTCGCCTGCGTCTCCCCTCTGGTGTCCAGTGAAGGGCTGTGCGAGTGATGTTGTCTTGCTCCCGTCGCATGACATGTCCGATCCATTTCCATCGTCTTCGCATAATGATGGTTCCCATGCTGTCCTGGTTGCAGCGAGCAAGAAGTTCTTGGTTGGAGATGGTTTCAGGCCAGAATATACGTAGGATTCTTCTGAGGTTTTTCGTGTGGAAGGTGGACAGCTTGTTGAGGTCGCTCTCTGTCATCCTCCAACATTCCGAGCCGTACAGTAGGGTGGAAATTACACAGCTCTGGTACAGTCTTAGTTTGGTCTTGGTGCTGTACTGGGATTACTTCCAAACGTTGTTCATCATTCTAAACGCATTTCTGGCCTTACTGAGGCGGTTCTTGATGTCGCTGCCTGCCCCGCCGTCATGTCTGACAGTGCTCCCAAGGTATGTACATTCTTCGGTCGTTGGTAGATCTTCTCCATTTACTGTGACAGGTGATGGGTTTGATACGTTCAGCATCATTACCTCCGTCTTCTTCTTGCTGATCTTCAAGCCTACTTGCTGTGCAAAGGTATTTAGACGGGACGTCTTCTCCTGCATGTGCTGGTGGGTATGCGACATGAGTGCTAGATCGTCTACAAAGTCCAAATCTTTAAGTTGTGTCAAGAGGGTCCATCTGATGCCTCGCACTTGGTCTGCTGTTGTCTGCCTCATCACCCAGTCGATTGTCAAGTTGAACAGCATCACAGACATACAACAGCCTTGTCTAGCACCAGTGTTTTAGGATCTGCCACTGCCTTGGCGCAAAAGCCACACACAGCGGGTGTAGCCTTTTCTGGTAGAGTTTAAGACCTGTTGTTTAAATTGTAACAAAAAAGAAATTGATGTAAGCTTTTTATTTACCATCACAGATCCATACCTGTAGATGTGATGAAAACACTGTACGCCTTAAGAATCACTTTGTTAATGGACGTTCTTGTTGAAGCAGTTCATAAACTTGTAAATTATGCATTCTTGTGTGAACGTTTCTGTGCACTTTCCCAATCGATAGATCCAGTTGTGTATTAAATTTCTTACCTTTTCGAAAATGTTTATGATGGCAGAAGCCAAATAGAATGGGCATCTCATTATTACTCAAAAGAAAATTCACTGAGTAAAGATTTGATTAGTTGGCCAGGTAGGGCTATTGCTCTAGCATGGTGAGTACAACAGAGATTGGTTACAGGATGCCTGGGCCTAGCTGTGTTTATAAGCAACAGAGCGCTGTACTCAATCATTCTTATAGCTATTCAATTGAGAGGAGAGGAGGTGGCTGATATTCAGGCCATGTTTAATGCAACCAAACCCTGGCTTTTGTTGATAACTGTGATTAAAGATAAAACATCAAACTTCCTATCAGCCATCTCTTTTAATTAAAAGAAAACTTTAAAACTTGGTAGTGAGTAATGAATTATGAAATATGTACAGGTATTAATTTTTACAGTGCAATCTCAGTTATTTGAAACTCCCAATTCTTTGAACAAATTAATAGTTGTTTTAAATTCTCTTGGATTGCTTCAGTCAGATTTTTACCTCCTATTTTTGGAACAAAATTATGTTTCCCTTTGAGGTTAAAAACAATTATTGGTATTCCACTGTAGTGATTTACATATCATTATAACAAATGTTATACCCCAAGGCAATTGTTTTCTTTCACTTACTTTTGATCACCCTATAACACCTTATAACATAGTCTGGTTTACCTTTTTCAGAAACAATTAAGGAAAAACACTAATATTATTTTCCTTTTCCATTCTGTCCACTGGGTTTATGCAAACTCTTCTTTATTTGTATAAGAACAGTTTAAACCACTGATTTTTTTGAAGAATGAAGTAATAAAATGCTTTCAATTTGCAATATTTCAAGCAAAGTATTAGTTGTTCATCATTTTGTAAATTCAGAAGACGACTGTTATATGCACACTCAACTCTCTATACCTACATTCTCTTCTACCTACCATTTTTTTTTCTCGGAAAAATCAGAGGATGAAAAGTAAAGTAAGGAATATTTTTTTACAGAATACTTATTAAATGATACATGGTAGGTATCTTGCTGTGTAAAAATGAATGGGACTTCTCAGATGAGGTGCTATCCATAAGCTGGATTGAGTGATGAGGCTGCAGCAGTTTAGTGTTTAATGACTTCTTCAATTGGGATTTTGCTTTTAAGGACAGCAAGGTCTGTACCTAAATTGAGAAACCAGAGAATAAAATCTGCGGTGTAAATTTTGTGGTGATGGAAACTGTTAAATTTTCTTCTCAGTATTACCTCAGTAAGGAAATGTTGTCCATGCAAGTTAAAGAAAAACTCTTTGATCTTGGCAAGATTCAAACCCACTACCCCAGGATTTTGATCACTGATTGACCAAATGTACTCACTATTAAGTGGTTTCCTTCACACACAGAAATTTACACTCCAGAGATAATTCTCTGATTCCCCAGTTGCATCAGCACTGCACAGCACAAAATTTCATTATCCCTTAATTGTTGTGTTTTTTTTTTTTTTACTTTACTCCAAGTGAATTCTCATGTAGCAACGTGTAAAAAAACTGCTGGGGATAACTGACCCCTTAACTGCATGATGGATTTTTTTGGTAAAGATTTTGACAGGGACAGTTGAGGATTTAATTACCCAAGTGTTATAATATATTTTGATTTTATGTCAAGCAATTTACTAACTTCAAAAACCAGCTACAGATGGCTAGGGTCTGCAAAAACATTTTTTTTTTTTCTGTTGAATAAATTTATTGCATTCAACAATTACATCAAAAGAACGCACCCCTTACACAGATTGGAGTCAACCTTGATTGCCATGAATGAAAGGATCTTGGGACATGTATTTGGCACCCCCTGCAGATTTTGCAAGGGCAGATGATATCATCACCAACTTGGCAAAGGAGAGAGAACCTAAGGATTGAGGTCAACAAATGCACTCTCTAATCCAGTTTTGATCATTACTAGTTTTCATATACAGCTATTTCAATTAACGTTGTCGGATCAAAATAAAAAAGCTAAAAGACAAGACCGCCATGTTTTGTGGGATTATTTTTTATGAATAATTTCATCAAAATCATCCCTGCACGTGCAGGTCATTGTACTGCTAATTACAACCTATTGTTTTCTCTAGGCATGACTGATTTTGATGAATTATTTATTCATAAAAATCCCACGTAAACTTTCGGTCTTGTCTTTTAGCTTTATGCTTTGAACCGACAACGTTAGTTGAAATGACTGTATATAAAGTAGCAAAAGGCACAAGTGATTGTCATGTTGACTTTGCAATATCAAGAATAAGAGCCAGACAATTATGCACAAGTCAACGAAAACCCTTACCCCCCCCCCCACCCCCCACCCCAGAACAAGGTGGGGATTACTAGGGAATAGTAGGGGATTTGAAACAAAATCATGCCCGAGATGGTGGGGCATTGGAAGCGTTTAGTAGATTTAGCTGCCCCAAGGGGTGGGGATTTGTGAACAGACTGCAATGTCAAAGAATTTTTTAGATAAAACTAGTGAGCAGCACGTCTGCAAACTCTTACAGTTGTAAAACGACTTATTTTGTCCTACACGTTTCGTGTGACAAAGGCACGCTTCGTCAGGGAGTTTTACGATACAACATAAGTGACCTGTATATATACCTACATAAAAGACTAAAATAAATTTTACATTACGTAAAACCGCACCTATGCTAGCGGATTTACACGTAGGAAACAGGTAAAAAGGTGTGCAAGGTGTTACATATTTTGTGCTTGACATAATTTTGGGGCCCACAGTTTTAGCTAAAACTCCAGGGGTAGGGTATTAGGTAATGCTTTGAGTATATTAAGGATCCCGAGGGGTGGGGATATTATTCAAGATTTGAGCAAGGGTTTTTCCAGATCCCCACCTTGTCCCGGGGGGGGGGGGGGGGGGGCTCGTTGACTCATGCATTACTGCTGTGGTTTCCCTGAACAAAACAGTATCACTTTGCACTCTCAAAACAAAAGGATTAATGTGATTGACAGGAAGTTATGAAAGGTTCATCCCTTCCAAAACAAATGGGAAAATTATACTGCATTCTTAGATAAGTTGAGAGCAAGAAAGACATCTTGACTCTCTTAAATCAATATCAAAGGCATGGAACTGAGCACCTAATTTGAGTTTATCCAGACAAAAACAAAAACAAAAAAACAACTTCATGTGTACAAGAATAGCTATCAACCTGGGAAAAACAAATTTAAAAAAATGAGCTTTTTAATCTAATTTATTGAATTAATCAGCTACAAGTACAGTATTAGAAAATAGAAAAATGACCCAAAGCTAACTTGACTTGAAATATCAAACATCTCCAATGTGCATCTCCCTCAAATAGAACCTGAACATCAAAAAAAAAAAAATCAAAAAATTTGAGTAGAAAACGATGAAATCTAAAATAATTTTTTTTAAATCCCCATTAATGACTCGATTTTCAATTGGCCCGCAGTTTGAAGGGATTTCTTAGTATTGTGCATATTATGTTACCGACCTCATCAATTCATATAACAACACTGGCCTACTATTGTCCGTATTAGCTTGCCATTTTAACATTATCCTGATTAAAGATCAAGGATTTTTTTAGAAAATTGCTCTTCCTTCAGAAAAAAAAACACACATCCAACAGTACAAACATGTGCATCCATACATAAAGATTTGAAGTTATCTTACCTCCTTGATTGACAGAGCCGTCGGACCTTTCTCCTTCCACCGACACAGCAAAACCTCATCTACTTTTGACATTTATCAAACTAAAAATTTTCCTTCAGCCCAACAAATTTGCTGTAGAATGGAACATTTTTCACACAGCCACGCAGGAAAAATAATATGAGGCGTAGGAAAACTTCGATAGCTTCCAAACTAGAAAACTTCTTCTTCTTCTTCAACTTAGCAAAGAGCCAAAGACAACTAAATTCGCCCCTTCCGCCGCCATGTTTGACGCGCTGGGGCTCTGGGGACGAGATTGGGGCACAAGCGCAAAGATCACCTCCTCCTTACCGCGGTGAAAGGAAAATTAAGGAAAAAATGCCTTCTGTTACAACAAATCAGCATTAAATAATTTTGCCTTCTGTATGACATTATTCTTGTTATTGTCGATGGGAAGTTTGCTTCATATGCACTAAAAATATATATAACTGCAGAAAGAATGAGAAACTGGTAAGGTTACTACGCTCATACGAAAAGCAGATTTCTATAAATGCTATGAAAAAAATTGGAGCTCCGCTTTTAGGCTTGGCTAAATATATATATATTATCAATAATTTCTATGGCATCGAAAATGGCGGAGGCTGACTAGGGTCCTTTAAGTGATAAAGTCTCACGCTTAACCGTACGCATAAAAGCTCGTTATAGCCCCCGAGGGCTTATTTTATTTTCAGGCCGCAAGGCAAATGGTTTTAGTTATTGGATATGTGGCTGCTGGTTTAATGTCGTCTTTTAAAGGAACACCCCTGCAACAAGAAACTTTGAGCAAAAATACGGACAAAACTTATTTGTGCTCTCTAAAGATTGCGTTTTTCACGCTATTCTTAACAGACCAATTAATAGGAAGCAGAATTTCCACGAAACTTTTGTCCTTCAAAAAGGTACAATCGATTTATTACCGTATATATAGTTCGTTTCTTTGGGTAAAACGCTTCCTGTATTCGAATGTAATAAACTAAAGTGTTAATACTCTTAGGCTTTACCGTAAAAGCTCTACAGGGTCCCCGAGGTGGTTTATAATATCTTTGGCATCTAACGAGAAAATTTGAGAAAAATGTAAGGAGAATAGCTCTTTTTGCTCTCTAACGTACATTGTGGTTTTCGCTAATCTTAACAGAACATTAAGACAGTATAATGATTAATCCTTAAGAAAAATATAAACAAGAACAAAGATTCTTCAGTTAAGTTTATCTCACAGGATTCTTGATAGTAATATTTGAAATCTCTTACCAGAAGCCATTCGTAGAGCTACTAATGTATATTCATTTTAAGCAAGAGTTAAGAGGTTCTTAATGCATTACTACTTGGCTTCATTTAGCATTATTTACCTTTGTACCCAGCTTTTAAATGTTGTTCAGATGAAATTGTTCTTCTGCTTGAAAGAAAGTATAGAAGCGTTTCCAATCCACCAATGCGGCGAAGATCATCTTTTAGCATGGGTAATTCAACTACTATAGCATGGAGCTTTTTTCCTTAACATACTGTAATTAACATATTGCCTACCTGTCTTATTCTCTTCAGAGTACGGAAAAGGGGCTGGGTGATCTAAGCAATCGGATGGCACCCAGATGATTTAAAGAAAAACTACATGGCTTTCGACACGAAATATACTTTGGAACTACCGACATCATCCTTGGCAACAGGGATTAAAAAAATAATAATAATAATAATACCATGGGTGACAAATTACTCCTTAATTTTGGCGAGAAATTTCAGCGTTAATTCATAATTTCACATGTGGAATTACCAAATTGCTATGGTAACGTTTCATATATCTCAGTGCCAAGATGACGTCCAGGTTTACGAATAAAAACGCCTTTTACAAATTTAATTCTTTGTCATAATTTTCTCGCTTGGAGAGTGAGAAATTTACAGATCTCTGTAAATAAGCGTTTTAGTAATGTATCAATGGTCTTTGAATTACCACGGAGAAATTTCGTCTTCACATGAGTTTCTGAACAAATATAAACAAAATTTGGTGCTCTTTTCCCCTCCTTTAATTAGGATCCCTTCACGGAAACTGCTGTCCTACGCGCGCCGGAGGCAAATTTTTCTTAGTTGAGAAGACAACAGAAGATCGATCTGCAAAAATTTGATATTTGGAAATCGTCTTTAAGTATTTGGAGTAAGAGTTTTACATCATTTCAGAACATGAGAAACGTTAAACGTAGAAATGCTTACCCTGAGAAATTCGTTGCCCGAAAGAGTGAACACGAGGGGAATGGAACAAGGGGCTTGGATTTCATGTATTTGTCAATCTTCCAATTGCCAATTACTTTGTGTTTACTTTATAAATAACCAATCATAAATCACTGACGTCATTTGCACCTAGTAGCAGAGTTACCTGTCAGCAATTAGTCCAACCTTCTTCGTTATTTTTTGGTCGTTCCCGAAAGTCGCATTGTCTTTCGGAAGTTGGAAGGATCAGATTGATACCAGGTACTTTGTACCGTAAAATATAAACGGAAGATAAGTTCAAGGCGATTGACGGAATTTTATCATTAAGCAGATTGAGCTGTTTTCCTACCAAAGTTGGTAAAGGTGGTTTTACTTCTGAACAGGAATAGGATATCAAAGGTAATCACAACATACAGTAATCATCATTGGCCATAACATGTAAAATACTGGCCGGTTAGCTCAGTTGATTGAGCATCGAACCACCGTGCGGGAGGTCGTGGGTTCAAACCCCGGCCGGACCAACACTCAAAGACACTCAGAAAGTGCTGCCTTTGTAATGATGTCTTCAAATGGTTAGACTTTCTAGTCTTCTCGGATAAGGACGATAAACCGTCTCACAACACTTCAATGTTCATAACCCAGACACTAATCGCAAAGGGGGGCATGGAGTTCCCGGTGTGCGGGTCTGGTCTTTGTGCTGTTTTCATGGGTTGGGAGGGTAGGATGAGGTCTCTAATTCACATATGCTAATGTAAACCGCGTTTTAATATATATAAAAAAGAAAATGCGGTATATGAATGCATTACTATTACCATTAATACATGCTGTGGTTCAATACCTGAGTTACTGGGGACTAGCGCTTGTTTCCTGAGAATTAATTCTCTCAACAGAGATTAACTGGGTTTTTTTTTTTTATTTTGTTTTAATTTTTTTGTTTTTGTGACAGTTATCAACCTTCGCAGTTTTAATCTTATTACTGAAAAGGACATTATTTGAAAATAATGATTGGCAAGCTATTTTAAGCAATACTGTTGCTTAAAGTCTGGGGGCCCAACTGTTCATTTTGTTGGATATCTGTTAGGAAAGTTTAATCACCTCAGAAATTCGGACTTAGCCTAGTTTTGACATCTACAGTTTTCAATTGGCAAAATGTCAGCGCAAAATTTTTTTAACACCGCAAAACTAATTATTTCCTTTTTTTGACGGAGGGGAAAATATCTCGTTAAAAATACGAAGTAGGGTCGGTAAACCAATGACTGCTTGTAAATTCAGGAAAAATAAGATTCCGTTTTCTAAAAACCTTAGCGGTTTAACTTTTCAGTTAAACTATCCAAACAGATCGTGCTGCGCTTGCTTATGCAAATGTGGTCTTCAAAAGGCGTTAATGTTGTCGTTAGTCAAAAAAAAGAGGAGAGAGAGAGAGAGAGAGAGAGAGAGAGAGAGAGAGAGAGAGAGAGAGAGAGAGAGAGAGAGAGAGAGAGAGAGAGAGAGAGAGAGAGAGAGAGAGAATGAATGAATGAATGAATAACATTTATTTGTCCACTGAATTTACATCAGTAAAAGAAAAACTACTGCTTTACAGAAAAGCCGTGTTAAAGGTTATACAAGTTATTCAAAGGTTAAAATATACTATACACTGAATACACTGATAGACTATATATATATACAGAACTTAAATGACAGCGAGGCTATTTATTTGTTTTTTAAAAGCAGAGAGAGTGGGGGCAGTTCTAATATGATGTGGGATGCTGTTCCATATCTTTGCCCCAATAAAAGAAAAGCTGCTGCTTTTAGCAAATTCAGTGTTATATTTGGGGAGGAGAAGTCTACTTTCACTCTCACGTAGCGCATAACCACTGTTGAGAGAGGGAGGGAGAGAGAGAAAGAGAGAGAGCTAGACGTACGGGCACTTTTGTAACCTGGGTAGGGCACTTTCGTAACCACAGGGCACTTTGCTAACATTTTAGGGCACTTTTAAAGGGCACTTTTGTAACTTCGTAACAGGGACTTTTTTAGGGTACTTTGGTAACTTAATGGGGCCCATTAATAACTTCGTAAGGCACTTTTGTAACGGGGTTACTTCGCGTCCTTTAGGTACAAGATTAACTCTTTACAACCCAATCAAATCAGTGCACGAAGAAAAATGTAACGAAAATGGAAGACATTATAACCGACAGATAAATTATGTTGATGTTTAACGAATTTCTCCAAATCAGTACTCAACACAATATAAGGAGATAAGTAAGGAACGTTTGTATAGTGATGCTGGGGCGTAAAGAATCACGAGTAGGCACAAGCAATAGAATGCCTTAAGGGTTTCTAGCCCTTTTTGTTCGCAAGAAACTTCTTTTTAAAATAAAGAACAGTAGTAGTTTTATGTCTCTCTTAGAAAACAAACAGTACTTACGGAAGCTGGGCAAATTGTAAATAAATAAATAATGCCTCCAAAACTGGATTATTTTGTACTAAGCCTTTCACTTAATTGCAAGGGTGATAAATCTACATTTTCTCCTTGCAAGACCAATACAGTGTCAAGCAGACAGGTGGGGAGAATAAAGAGATTTATTACCTGGGATTTTTTGTCTAGGCATATCATCCAATCACCATACCTGACACTCTGAAGAATGTATGGCAGTCAGTAAGTAGAAATAACATTTAGATATTGAGAAGGTGAAGCTATAATGGAGTCCACAGGCCTGCGCGACTCATGTGCGTGTTTTAGCCTAAATAAAAGTTTTGCCCTCACGGGTATATCTGTAAGAGAACACTCTTTTCTCTATGAAATGAGCCGTGCCCCCTGTTAATTTTCTTTTAGCGCTGGATTTTCTTCTTTTTTAATGCCATTTATGATTTTGAGGATTTGCGCGATAGTCACTGAATAAAGCCATGTAACTGTCACATGTTTTGTATTTTGATCTAAAAAATTAAGGTCACTTTGACCTTTGGTTGTTTCTGTTCAGCGACTGTCGTTCTTATGCCGTTCGTGGCATTTGGTTCAGGCTTGGTATGGCGCAGTTCAGTGCGTCTGGTGACAGTATAGCTTCTCTTTTTATTGCTTTGTATGGATAGGATTTGAACCGTTTAACAATTATTACATTACATTACATTACATTACATTACATTACATTACAATATCTTGCAGTTTTTGTATTAACGGGCCGGCTAACTTCCTTTTGTTGCAAGATGTTGTGTTTTTTGTCACGGTTGCTTGTCTCTTCACCCTTTCTTTAGCACTGTAGCTTTCTAGAAAAATATGCAATACATTAAATTGAGGGCCAAAGGCCGCTTTAGTAACGGTTGTGTTTTTATTATCACTCTGCTCCGCCATGAAACTGGGAAGTTTGTGTTGAGGGAACATTGTATTTTCCTCCTGTGTTTTGATTACGCCATAGAATGATAAGGCAATATTCTTCTGTGTTGATCCGGCTAGGGGATGCTACCAGTCCTTCGGCCGTTATAAATTCTGTGGCATTTCTGGCCATGGTCAGGCAATATGTTAATAATGGGGTTGACAGTCCTGCGTGACTTTCACGTGCGTGCTTTAGCCTTAACCAGAGTTTTGTCCTCACGAGTATACATATCTTTTAGGGAACACCCTTTCCTGTATGAAATGAGCGGTTTTCCCTTGTAAATTTTTTTGAGCGATGGATTTCTTCTATTAAATGCCATTTATCGAGTATTATTTGTTTCAAGTTTGGCACTGATGGTTGATATTGAATTACAAAAGGAAATATTTGTTTGATTCCTTTTTCTTTTTGTTGGAGAGCTCGTCCTCTATTTTCAAAGTCTACTTCTAAGAGTGTCTTTTCAATGAAGTTCCTTGGTAGCCTCTCTCCAGAAGTTTTGCTTTGAAGTTGTTCATGTTCTCTTAAATTTTGTTTTAGAGGAGTTTTTTCTTAGCAGTATAAGGGCCTCCCCTTTGACAAATCCTCTTTTGACACTAGTCGGGTGACATGAAGAGAAGTGCGTGTATTGGAAAGTTTCAGTGGGCTTGGAGTGAGTACGCACATCAAGCACTGCTTCTCTATTGAATCTTTCGCCTTTGCATATTTTTGTATCCATGAAGTTTCTTTCTGTTTCTGATATTTCAGCCGTAAATCAGTCTTTAATCTCCTATCAAAAAGGTTTTTTACGGGACTTATGACTGTATGGAAAGGAGATCTATGGGTTATTGCGCAATCCGAAAAGAAACTTGGTCGTAAATATTCATCCTCGGTTCTTCTCTGTAAAATCTCCTCTTCACACAAAATCGAAATAATACACCCCAAATGTTTAGTATGAAGTACTAATGGGATCATACGTACTATTTTTATGCAATTTAACTTTCATCCCAACAGACTCAAGAAAAACAGTCTAAATGACTTCTGCGCACAACAAAAATTAACCATGTTTTGAGTAGGCTTGATGCCTTCATTTTAAAGTAGTAGGGGTCAACACGCGTTTTTACCTGTCATATTAGTTTTTTTGCGTTTAATCGCTTCGTTTCTAAAGCGCTTTTGAATATTTTTGAAGTATTAACGCTATATAAATTATCAGTTTATTTTAAACTGATTATTATTATTATTATTATTATTATTATTATTATTATTATTATTATTATTATTTTTATTATTATTATTATTTTTATTATTATTATTATTATTATTATTATTATTATTATTATTATTATTTTAGTCTTACTATTGTTAAAAAATTGTGCTTGAAAATAGCTCTGTTGTGCTTGGAAATAATCGCTTTTTTTTAATCGAAATGAATTTTAAATATTGAATTGTAAATAGGTTTTAATAGCTCTTTTTTCTACTTTTAAATTGTAAATATCAATTTTGCTTGGAATATTATAATTTTCTTAATAAATAATAAAAATTATTATTCTTATTATTATTATTATTATAATTATTATTCTTCTTCTTCTTCTTCTTCTTCTTCTTCTTCTTCTTATTATTATTATTATTATTATTATTATTATTATTATTATTATTATTATTATTATTATGGCAGTAAAAACTTCTGGATACCCAGATTACCTAAACAATGATTGGGCGGCCAGCCGTAGCCAATCAATGTAACGACTAAAGTCCATACAATTAAATTCCGAACTTCTAATCATAAAAATTAATTATTATTATTATTATTATTATTATTATTATTATTATTATTATTATTATTATTATTGTTATGTTTTAATAGCTCTTTTTTCTACTTTTAACTTGTAAATATCAATTTTGCTTGGAATATTATAATAAAGACAGATTTTATTTTTATTATTATTATTATTATTATTATTATTATTATTATTATTATTATTAGAACATAGCTTTTTTTTGAGATTTTAAGGTCGGTACACACATGCATAAGAGGCCCTAGGACACCTTTCCACAGAATTCCATAGGGGGATTTCATCGATGACTGTCGCCTAAACGCTGGCCAAGCGTGTGTCCGTTGATTTTCTGTGAATTTTTTTTTTTTATTTTGGAATCGGAACTTTTAACTTGTAAATAGTTTGGAATATGTTGATTAAGATGATGTCATAATAATAATAAAAATAATAACAAACAACATCTTCATCAACATATTCCAAACTATTTACAAGTTAAAAGTTTAAATTTATTATTATTATTTTTATTGTTATTATTATTATTATTATTATTATTTTTGTTTTATTATAATTATTATTTAAAATTACTTATATTATTATTATTATTGTTATTATTAGATTCTTTATTATTATTACATTCGTATAAGAAAAAATAATGAATCGGGCAAACGAGATGCGTAGAAATAATAAATTGTTGAGTGTCTGGTCAATGGATGGATCAATATATGTCAAAACCTCTCCGCAGGGTAAGCCGGTCAGAATTAACGAGCTTAAAGACTTAAATTGTCTTTAAATGTCCAATTGTCTGGCCAAGAAGGACAAAAACTGTAACTTACATTTGGGACAGGAACAAAAAACGCAAATTTCGGAGAAGAAGGGAAACGCTTATAAACTACTTTAATTTTCGTTTTGTATAATTTTAGTTTTGTTTGCTTCTGTATTATTATTTTTTTTCTAATTTGCATATATATTTTCTTGTTTTTTTGTTTTGCTTTTTATTGTAATGCAAGAGAAAGCAAAATGCGATATACTTTCTCTAAACGTAAAGGGAATAAGAGATCAAGCCAAGCGGAGGAGCATTTTTCTATACCTCAAAGATCATAACTCAAAAATTTATTTATGCCGATACAATGCACTGAACGGAATTCGGGAGCTCTGCACGGGGACGCACTAGTTTGCTGAAGATGATATGATGTACAACAAATGAACAAGTCCAGATTTGGCATTTCTTGGCCACTTAAATACTGTGGCGGTTTTAATTGAAACTCAAATAAAAGTGAATTGTTTACAATGTCAATGGTAATTAAAATATCATTTTCAGCAAAGGTGGGGCGAAAAAGGCGCCACAAGCCACACACAACTGTGGCAGCGCCACCAAGACACCACTGCAGAGCTCGCGAATTGGAAACAAGAATATCGAGTATAATATTGAATAGAGAATAATTTTGACGGATCAGTAACAGCCCATGACTGGCTTACGTCACCGCTGAACTGTAACAATACTCTGCTGATAACAGGCGCACGCAAAACGACAGAATATACGGTATGGCAGCCCATGTCTGACCCACGGGTCTATCACGCTATAGTTAAAGAAATTGAGTTAAATTTATAAAATATGTAAGGAAAAGAATAGTTGTTTTTGTTACAGCTAAATAATTATCAATGGAAACTGTAGCAGCCCATAACCAAACCCATTGTACCAAAAAACACTCGATAGAAGCAACTAACTAGTTGACGACAGAAAATGTAGCAGCCCATGTCTGTCCTACATGGTCGTCAGTGGGGTGTACAGCGATAACTAACTGACAACAGAAAATGTAGCAGCCCATGTCTGTCCTACATGGTTGTCAGTGGGGTGTACAGCGATAACTAACTGACAACTGAAACATGTAGCAGCCCATGTCTGTCCTACATGATCACTCTAGTCACTGTCATTAGCATAGTACTTATAACTCTCCAGAAATGATAGCAGCCCATGTCTGACCTACATTTGTTGGAGTCATACACAGAGAGAAAAATGATAGAATTTAGTTGGTGCGTGACCTGTTCTACCTACAGTATTAGACTTAATTGGCGTGAAGGCGTTCAGAGCGTATATATAGTTTGAAAGCGTCAGATTTCCAGCGGCCAAGAGTGCGGATTTGAGCGTCCGAGAAACCCTTATCGGCCGCAAGCGAAGCAGCGCCAATTCGGAAGCTGTGGCCCTTATATCTACTAGGGTCAAGGCTGCAAAAGTGTAAACAACGAGAGAGTTCGGTGTTAAATTGGTAGACCGTACGAGGTTTTGTTGCGAGGTTTTGTTGACAGAATAACGGGCCCGGTAGGGCCCCTCGCGTTTGGCAATATTCTACCATTGCTTGCACGGGGCAGAACGGCAGAGTTTCCTCGCGTTCAATTAAGATTTCAAAGGGTTTCCGGTCGGTATTGTGCTTAAATGCGGTAATAATGATCTTAATCATTTGTGGTTGGCCATTGTGTACCAAAAATTTTAAATCCTTAAATTGTAATATGGAATCGACACGATCCACACTCTTAGCCGCCAGTTCACCAACACGAAAGAAGCCGTAAGAGGCTAATAAGAACATCGCGGAGTAAAGACAACGTTGAAAGGCCGATGAATTGGTGTGACGGAGAGATTTGATAAGCTCGTGCAATACTGGTCGAGTAATGGGTAAACGGAGGTCAGCCAAACGCTGGTGGCTTAAAGCTGTTGACAGCTTATGAATCAAAAACGATTTAGTTGGGTCGGAATAACCTTTGATCTTGTGAACATAACTGATAGCCGAAAGATAAGAAGAAATCGTGGAAGGTGCGAGTTTCCTTGCCGATAGGTAAGATATGAAAAGAGCTAATTGGTGAGAAGATAATGGTAGCTGGGGGGTTGATGACCCACAAAAACGTTCATAAAAAATTTGAAACGACCCCCATGCTCTCTGGTACGATTTTTTTGGTGCCGGCCGTTAGAGCTGAGCCTAATAAATCCCTCAAGTGAGTGACCAACTCTCCGGTAGAAGGTTCGCTGGTACTGTTGTTGGGAATTCGTCTGCCTCTGGCGCTAGTTCCTTGAAGTTGTCTACCTGAAATCGGGAGATGTAATCGGCTTGGCTGTTCTGCAAGCCAGGAACATGCCGAGCACGAAATAAAATATTATAACGTAGGCAACTAAGAACCAGGTCACGTAGAAGAACCATTACTGACTTATGCTTAGATGTTTGCTTGTTGATAATTTCCACGAGGGCAGCATTATCGGTGAAAAATAGCACGCAGCGGTTAGCCATGCTAGTCCTCCAAATGTGGACAGCAATAACAATGGGAAAAAACTCGAGGAAAGTAATGTTGAAACTGTGCCATTTGTCAGGAAAAGCGCCGCCAAACCAGTGCTTTCCAAATATCGCACCATAACCTTTTGATGCCGCGGCATCTGTATATAATTCAAGTGTAGAAGCATTGTCCCAGCGATCTGACAGAAAAAATGCCCTGCCATTAAAATTATCTAGAAAGTCTAATCACATGCGTATATCAAGTTTAGCTTCTCTGTTTAAACGGATGTGGTGATGAGGGCGTGTCAGACCGGTGGTAAGGTCAATTAAGCGGCGTAAAAATGCACGGCCTGGGATGACAACTGAACAACAAAAATTCAACAGGCCGATTAAAGATTGCAGCTCGCGCAGAGTAACGGAGCGCTTCTTATAAAATAGATGAAGTAAGGTGCGACATTTGGTAAGCTTGTCTAGCGGCAACCTGGCCTCCTGATGCACAGAATCAAGCTCTAGGCCAGCGAATTGTAAAGTGGTATCTAGTCCCACTGTTTTCTCTTCAGCAATTGGGACTCCGAGGAATTTGCACATAGCGAGAAAATGGTGTAGATCTTTGCTGCATTTATCTTTATTAAGTGCAATAAACAAGAAATCGTCTAAAATATGTAAAACGGCAGAGACATGTAAGTGTTGCGTGGCAAGCCACTCCAAAGAAGAACTGAATTTTTCGAAAATAGCACAGCTTGACTTCAAACCCATTGCTAGACACCGATCAAAATAATATTCATTCGCCCATTTGATACCGAGTAAAGGGTATTCCAACGGGTGAACAGGAATAATACGGAATGCGGACTTAATATCCGTTTTAGCCAAAAAACAACCGGCCCCGAAGTTTTTTAGAATAGAAATGGCATCGCTAATCGTAGCATAATGAACTGATGAGCATTCATCGGGGATGGAATCGTTTACAGAAGAACCTTTAGGGTATGATAAATGGTGAATTAATCTAAATTCGTTAGGAGTTTTTTTGGGAACTAAGCCAATGGGCGAAGTGCGAAAAGTAGGATAAGGGGGAGCCTTGAAAGGTCCCACAACCCTACCAGCTTCGATTTCCTTCATTAATTTTCCTGAAACAACGTCCGGGCTCTGTAGCGCACTTTGTAAATTAGGAGACTCAAAAGGAGATAATTCGCCGATGTAAGAAATTCGAAAACCGTACCGAAACCCATTAACTAAAAGGGTTTTAAGGGCTGGAGTATAACCGGCTAATAAAGCCTCAAACCGGTCCGCTTTTACGGGCGTGACTGGTGGGCTGTCCAACACTTGGAGTAATAACTGGCGATCCTGATTTGCCAACGTTGGAGCGCTGGTGGGTTGGTGAGACCTGACATTGGCTGGCGGGATGTTTGGCATGGCATTTAAAGCAAACATGCTCATATTGACATCCCCTACATTGTCTTCCAGCGTGAAACGTCCAGCATGTCCCTTTTGGGAAATTGTTGTTGGAGGGACGAAAACGTACTCGTGGGTTTACCTTATCCGCACTGGCGGATGATTGAGGTTTGCCCCGAAAATTGGTCATTGCCCGCAGCCATAACTCTCAGTGGATCTGATCCCAAGGGTAGCTTTCGGGGGAGGATTGCCTTAGGTAGCGAAACTGCTCGTCATAAAAAAGCCAGTCCACCGACTTCTGAGACAGATCACGCACCACTTCACAATATTTCATTAGTTTTGGGGCGTCGTCCGAAGCCTTCTCTGAATAAATGGTTACAAAAGTGTTAAAGGCAGTAATCCACTGCTGTATATTGGTCACTTTTTTTGGCTTGTGAGAAGGCTCAAGTGTTAGCTGGGTTGACCCGAGGCACCCGCAGTGGAGGTCATTGAAAGGGAATACTTTTCACGGGGGGGAGCTACTGACAAGAACGCCCCAAAATCAATGTATTCATGAGCCCAGATTTTGGCTTTGATTTTAGCACTAACTCTAGCACCTAAATTCATACCGATACTGGTAAATAGCTGACGGGGTTGATCTCCAGCACCCAAGGTAGAAAGTTGTGGATCTGTGGACTGCGTACCTGTGAGTTCTGTAAGGTTGGTAACCTCCTCGTCCACCACATGAGCAACTTGACGGTCTGCTAGACGGTCTGCTGTAGGGTGGCTGTCAGAGACATTCGCTAGGGGCTGCACGGCCAAGGCATCTTTAACGGCTGCAGAAACAGCAGCGGTAATCGTGGAGGTGAGCGCTTGAAGATTCAACTGGACCATCCCCGAGCCTTGAGGAGGCTGGGCTGGAGGAGGTTGAACTTGTAGCATGGTAGCTGGCTCGGCCACTTGCAGATCAGATGCAGGCAACGGGCGAAGACGCTTAGCACGTCTTGCAGGACCAGCAGAACGCTTCTTAGGTGGCATGATGCAGCGAGAAGAAATAAACTAAACAATAACGGATGTTAGCGGACAGCCCTAACCCACATGCAACGGAAGCGAAAGCGGGAAAATTACAACCTCAGAGGGGCCGAATTAATTAAAGTAACCGCCAAGTTTTTGCGGTATGTGCAAACAGGAAAAAGCTGTTTACCGACTGATACGACGACGTTTTGTCCTGGGAGATTAACAAAGCCCATGTTCACCAATAAATCGATAAGCTTGACAGAAATACCAGTGCATTGGACACACCTACCGAAATAGGCGATCAAAACTCATGCGGTATACTGCAAGCAACGATAATAAACAAAGCCGGTATAAAACAAAGGCACACTAATGTACTGTGCACACAGGTGGCTAAAATGATTAGCCAACCACAATCAGATAAAGCCAACGTGAGCAGCAAGTTATTCATATATATGCGGCAAATTCCTGCCAGCAAAAATTAGCTGAATCACGAGGCAACAAAAACACGGCTTGGTTTAAAATGTACACTATACAAATATTTAAAGGAAATCAAGGGCTTGGATTAGCTACAAACAAATAGTCCGGCCTAGTGGTCAGCACGTGAACAATAACGCAATGACCTCAAAACGGCCCCTCTGAGACTCCGAAAAAATTTATATTGCCCCTGTCTATTTAGGTGCACACCATCATGAGCGAGAAATCTCTGGGAAGAATTCCAAAAACCCCGATGACCCCAGAAAAAGGAATAAGGGAGTGCCTCCAGGAACGTTTTAACATAGCTGTTAAGCGCGCGGACACGCGCGTTAAATACAGGATTGGATCCTAGAAGGGTTTGGCATACACAAACAAGCTTAACATTGTACGTGTCGTGCAAAATGGTTACTAACTCCTCAATAGCAGAACCCACCACTAAAGGATCAAGCCGGGAAAGATCGTTGGTTCCCAGCTGTAAGATAACTATGTCTGGCGCGAATGAAGCGACCACGGGGAGGTCGTATTGCATCGTTTTGGCCACTGTTCTACCCCCAACACCATGCCATTTGAATGTAGCAAGGGCAGTTAACAAGAATTGATGGTTAAGGTTGGGGTTTGCGGCAACAAAGTATTCTAAACGCCAATGAATGAATGCCCAAGTATTAAAATCTTAGGATGAGCCATGCTAATACTAACCAAAAATAACTGCTACAACTTGCCTGAAAAATTGTTTTCGCCAGGAGATATACTCGCTGTGATGGTGAAAGCAAGAGGGAATTCTTGCCAATGCGACCAGTCTTTTATACTAGCAGACAAATTAGGCTCTCCCACACGATTGGCTGTTATGTCACATGACAGACCACCATCGGATTAACAAATATGTGCCTAGACTACAATCGGTCAATGTATCGACATAAATAACATCATGCGTTGACATGATGTTTGGTTTTCTTATCAGAAAGTTACTCTCAACCAGAAGATGGAATTATTTGGAAAAACGAATGGGGAGGTGAAATAATCTTCTCTCACGAAGCCAGGCAAAGTAAAGGTGTTTGCATTCTTTTACACCGTACGGTGCAAATTAAGATCGATTACTCATTCAGTGACAAGACTGGAAGAATCGTGCTCATTACTTGTGTTCTGAATTCTCTAAAATTATCACTGGTGAATATTTATGCCCCAGAATAGACTTTTTCCTAGTTGCCAAAGATCTGACACCACATGTCAAGAAAAAGGAAATTTATCCTTCTATAGCACCAGATCTCCGAGCAATTTACATTTCTTTGTCTTGGACAACTGAAAAGTCTAGAGGACCCGCACTTTGGAAATTCAACAACACTTTACTGAAAGATGAACATTATTTGTCCAAAATCCGTGAAACGTACTCTCGCACACGCGCTGTTTACTCCGATTTGGCAGACGCACGCCTTCACTGGGAAATGTTAAAAATGGATATCAGAGCAGTCACCATTGCTTATAGTAAAAAGAAAGCTAAAGGGACCACTAATAGAGAATTGGAAATTAGGAGACAGCTCGAAATTCTGGACCGCAATATTTGCGACAACTTTAACTTTCCCAATATCGCGCACATCCTAAATGAATATGAAGATCTCAAAATGGAACTCCAATCCATTTACGAGGAGAAAAGGGGGGGGGGGGGGAGGGGGGGAAGGCAGCTATTTTTAGATCGAAATGTCGCTTGGTCGAAAAGGGCGAACGTCCAACAAAGTACTTTTTCAATCTGGAGAAAAGAAACTACAACAGGAAGACCATCACTGAACTGGGAATAGAAAGTGAAACAGCAACAAACAACGAGACTCAGATATTAGAAGCTATCGAAAACTATTATAGCGAATTGTGCGCATCAGCAAATAATTCGCAGGAAAATAATGTTGATGAATTCACCGAACATTTAAAAACAACAAAGCTCCAGGAGAAGATGGTTTCACGGTTGAATTTTATATGTTTTTTTTTTTCGATCTGCTACGACACGATCTTGTTGCTAGTTTCAATGCGGCCTAAGATGAAAATGAACTCACCATTTCACAACTAAGAGGCGTTATTATTTAATTCCTAAAGAAGATGGCTCGCTACAAGAACTTTCAAACTGGAGACCGATAACACCGCTAAATGTTGATTGCAAGATAGTAACTAAGGCAATAGCAAGGAGAATAGAACCATTATTACCAAGTCTAGTGCACACTGATCAAACCGGCTTTATCAAAGGAAGATATATCGGGGAAAATATTAGGCTAATAATCGACATAATGGAACATACGAAGTCAGAAAGCATATCTGGCATTCTAGTATCTCTAGATTTTCGGAAAGCTTTTGATGAAAGCACTGGATATATTCAACTTCGGAGCAGGTATTAAACGATGGATCATTCCATTCTATGCAAAAATCGAGAGCGCGGCGATAAACAGTGGTTTCATGACCAACTGGTTTAGACAAGAGGAGTGCGACAGGGGTGTCCCCTTTCTTCGTACTTATTTGAGCTTTCCACGGAGATATTATCCAGTAAAATCAAACAAGAACTAAGTATAACAGGAATCAAAATATTCGGGCACGAAATCAAATTGAGCCAATTCGCGGACGGCACAAACCTTTTCTGTGCAGATTTGATCTCCGTTGAAAATGCTTTGAAAACGGTGGGAGATTTTGGGAGGCTAGCGGGTCTCAAGTTAAACATAAAGAAATCGAAAGCAATTTGGTTGGGAAAATGGGAAAAAACAAAAGTTATCCTTTACAACTAAAATGGTTGCATAGTCCGGTTCGCGTCTTAGGGAAGTCATGTCTCTTAAGGCTGGTTTCCATATGATCGCGGATCGCAGATCGCCATAAGGTCTGCGATCGTCTGCAATCATATGGAAACCAGCCGTTAGATAGAACATGGTTCTATCTTCTGCGATCGTCTGCGATCGCGATCGCAGGATCGCAGACGATCGCAGAAGTAGTTTCCATATGATCGCAGACTATCGCAGACCTTATGGGGACATGCGATCCGCGATCATATGGAAACCAGCCTTTATGATGAGAAGAGTAACAATGAAATGAACTTTAATCTGAAAAAACGAAAACTTCAAACAAAACTGGATATGTGGAGATCAAAGGACCTTACACTATTTGGGAAGGTACTGATAATTTAGTCCTTAGGATTGTCACAATTAATTTATTCAGCTTCAATTCTTAATGTTCACGAAGATATCGCAAGGACAATGAAAACAAAGCTTTGTATTTTCTTATGGAAAAACAAAAGGGATAAAATTAAACGAACTGGGCTCTACCAGGATCTTAAGATAAATGGGAAAAAATATCCACCTCCCTAAAAACCGTCTGTAGAGAGACCAAATTAAAGGAATTTCAATATAAATTAATCCACCGAATTGTAGTCACCAAAAAGGAACTTTACCGCTATGGAATCAAGAAAGATGATGAATGTATATATTGTGGTGAAAAAGACTTTATTGATCACGCTATAGAGATTGTCATTTCGTCTAGATTTTCAGTCAACGGGTTATCAACTGGTTCAATAAAAAAAAAAAAACAAGATCAAGTTCAATCCGTCTAGCGAGGAAAGACTGTTCGCCATCCTCTTGGACTTACATGAAAAGGTACTAGTAAGGAAATTCAATTATACCATGTTATTTATGAGATACTATATTAACGCCAACAGACTACACAACAAACCAATTTTCCTACATGACTTCGCTGATAAAATAATAATTAAGAGCGGCTTTCCACAAATATCGACCGAAATCAAGTTTTGGTGGCACAAGTCAAAAAATCGATTTCGCTCAAATTTTTCTCATAGGTAGGCCTTAGTAAGAAACAAAACGGGCTGTAGTTAGTTTTTCCGAATACGGCTTTCTTACGCGTAAACAAGTGAAAAACGATTTTCAGTTCAGTTGAGTTCAAAATTCGCTTCCGGCCGGGCGGAATTTTCCTTAACTTTGGCCGGCCGCGTATCAATCTACAGCCAGTCACGGATCATGAAATAACATCATTTGCTTTTCTAGGTCTTTTTCTTCTGTTCTACAGAAAAACATTCAAAACTTAGGTTACTTTTATGCCCGAAACAGATCTAGAACAACATGCTATTAATGCAAATTTTTAACAACCAAATTTTCGAACTGAAATACCGGCAATTTTACCCATGGGCGATAGCTTAGATTATCATAAAATGACTTTCTATGGCCTCACTGTGTACTTATCAATCATAACATCAAAACAAAACTTTGGGTAAATTATTTTAAGTGACTCGCAGGGCCTCGAATTTATCACCTACCCTGTCGAAAATCTGGCATTCGCATTGTAAACAATGGCATGACATAGCCGGTGACCGCGAACTACGAAAGCCAAAAGAGAATAAAAAACGTGCGTCAATTTGAGACACAAAGGTACGGTATCTAAACTGATACTTTAATGAAAAATCAAATAAGTTTTGGCCATCTTCTTCACCTATTCCCGCTCGAGAAGCATATTAGGGACCTTAAGCAACTCACGCCGACGGCCCAGTGGACGCCGGCCGTGAGTGTGGGAAACTAGGTCGAGGTCGAAGTCTTTTGGCGGGAAACACAAGATTAAGCTAACGAGAGGACGACGGCATTTTTTTCTGAGGTCTTTGCCACTTCAGTTAAATATGGCATCCCTGAGAGATACTCGAGAAGCTTTATTGTTTGCATACTCTGAAGATTGGTTGGATGACGTAGAATTTCTCGTTTTGAATGAGCTCAACACTTCTAAAAACCTCGACTTTCCCTATGATTTGTACGACCAGTTTGATTTTGACGATATCGATGAAGCCGAGTGTATTGCCGAATTTCGTTTTGAGAAGCGACACATTCTGCTACTAGAAGAGGTGCTACAGATCCCGCCTTTAATGAAATGCAACCAGAGATCGGTTTTCACCGGAACGGAAAGACTCTGTATGCTTCTTAAAAGGCTTGCTTACCCTTGTAGATATTCAGACCTCATTCATCGTTTTGGCAGACCAGTTCCTGTCCTAAGCATGATTACCAATAAAGTCATAGACCACATATACGGGACCCACCATGACAAGATAGCTAACTGGAATGATGATATTCTGAACCCTATTGCCTTGCAAACGTACGCAGATGCAATTTCAGCAAAAGGAGCACCTTTGGCAAACTGCTTTGGATTTGTAGATGGGACAGTGAGACCAATTTCTAAACCCGGAGAACGCCAACGAGTGATGTATAACGGTCACAACCTAGTTTGGTTTTGCTGCTGACTTTGTTGCATAAAAGCTGCTAACATATCTTGCATCTGCTGTCGTTGATTGACCTGTTGTAGTTGCATCTGTTGCAAAATATTGTTTTGTTGATCTACAATTTTCTGCTGCTCAGATCTCCTTTGAGTCAGTTCTTCTTGCTTTATCTTCGTGTCGTTTTCCAATTTCTCTCTCATAAAGTCAAGAGTGTCTGAACCACTACGTCTTGCTTTCTTCTTGTGCCCTGAAGCTGTCTCTCCAGTGGCTTCTTTGCGCTTCTTGCTTTGTCCAAGTTTTTCAATAGCTTGAAATCTCATTTCTTCTGCATTTGCTTTGTCCTACAATTCACTCTTTTTACCTGATTCCTCGATTAGATCTAGCTCTACTTGAGCTGCTTTTTCTTTCTCAGCTATCTCCGCTAAAGCAGCATCGAGTTTAGAAAGTTCTGGCACTTCAATTCCTAAGGCTCTTTCTTCTTCTCTTATTTTTAGTTTAAAGTTCCTCAGCAAAATCTTTGCTCGGTCTCTGACAGACTTCTGTGAAACTCGGAAACGTGGTGCATGAATAGCATTCAGATGAGTTGCAATAAGGTCCCATGCCTGTCCACTCTCCCTGCTTCTGTTCTTAAATTTATAAGGTTCAACTGCCAACATCTCTCTGGCTAAGAGTACATCGTGTTCTTTTGACCATTTAAATGCAGGCAAGTTCCTAGAATTACAAAGAAGAAAAAAATACCTATAATATTTTAACAAATTTAAAGGATTTCCAAGGTATTGATTGTTTGAATAGAGTATACCAACAGACTTCAAATCAAGTAGTCCTCGTGTAAAAGTGTTGGCATAGGATGGGGTACTCTAGGATAAAAGGGGAATATTTTTGGAAAAGCAAATGAATTTACTATATAAATAGGAAATGTTTCCCCCCAAAAAACAACAACACCAAACAAGCAATGAAAAAGGAAACAAGCATCAAATTTGGGGCTTTTTGCTACTAACTGAGTCAACTAATCTCAAATTCCATCCATTCTCCTTCCCAAACATAAAAATATGTACAATTATCTCTGTCAACAGCCACAGCTACAATGGGCTACGTCCTGTAAACAAACAGATCACTGTGTTGCATATCATGGCTCACATTTCAGGGCTTCAATTCCCTTAAGATATAAATAATTTTGTTACTACGTGTTAAAATGATTTGCAATTGAATTATTGAGTCTTCGTTCGGAGGGTCTTGCAACGATTATCTTCGGGGATCCAAATTAAAGCTAACAGAAATGATATTTACAACCTTCACGACAGCAATAATTCTGCTTAGCAAGTCTCAAAAGGATACATAATCAAACAATTAAATTAGAGAAATTAGTTCTGAGGGATATTCGACAGGTTAAACAGTGGACGGATTGTAGCATGTCAAATTGAAGGGAAAAAATCTCGCAACACAAATCATCAACTATGTAAAAAGTTTCTCGGAAATATTGGTGCGCTTAATTTCTTGGAACCTGCCATACCGAAAAAACAACTTTCATTAAGAGTTTGCACTGAAAAATCCAATTCTAGCTTGAAAGAAAGGGCGCTTTCACAGCCAAATTTCTTCTAAACGTAATTCAAAATAAAACTCCAAGAAAAGCCCCTACTTACGTAGCTTTTTCAGATGTTTGTTCACAGGAAGCCATCTTTGATTCCAGCTAGTTCACTGAAAACGAGAAACTTCGTAAATGAATAAACAGCACATTCTCGTCAAATAGCACCACAAAATTTTTCTTCGATCTTAGAAAGCCCAAAACAACACTCACATGTGATTTGTTTCCTTAAAATGAGCAGGGAAAGAGAAAATAAGGAAATAAATGCTCACCTTCTGACGACGCCTTCAAAACCATGTGTCGCCCGACGTCGAGAGCTGAACGACGACTCAAGTTTTATCGCTGACATGCGCGGTAGCTGCAAATATTGCACTTTTACTTCCGGTCGCCCAATTTGGCGTCGTTGCTTAAGGTCCCTATTCATAGTGTGTCGACGACGAGGTTTTCAGTATTTCATGGTCATTTCATGCACGTTTTGACACTGAAGAATTTAGCATCGAATTCTTCATTAACCCGCACTGGGATTATTTCTGTACTCTTACAGTCTGAACAACAAAACAATCCAGTTTACGAATTAATAAACATTTTTTTTTTTTTCACATATACAACTTGCAAGCTACACTGTTGCGTGACAACCATGATCCGGAAGTGTCACCATAAAGATTTGTATTTTTCAATGTCTCAATGTATGTTTCAATGTATGTTTTTAGTAACTAATGTCCGTTTGCTTCCATACTTTCGCACGCAGAATAAATACTCCGAAATGGGCACATTATATTCGAAGTCCAACAAAGCATAACATCACCATTTAAATGGCGTCAAATTTGGTCGGTAGGTTTGTTAATTAAGTCCCACACCTGATAAAGAGGAAAGGAGTTCTTTCTGGAGAGAAACGAAAAAGAACTAAAACAGAACATTGTGTCAACAATATTAAATCACGAAGTAGCAATAAGGACATGCTACGGCTCCTACATTTGGTATTTCTGTGTCTAGCTTCTCTCCAGGAATACCGTTAACTGCCGCTTATAAGGCCTGGAGCCCGTTTCTCGAAAGTCTCAGTAACTTACCGGGCCCGATAAGTGTCTTTGGTGATAAATGTTTCTCAGCAGCTAAGCCCAAATCGTCATTGTCTTGGTGTTTTCTGGCGTTGAAAACATGGCCCGCATCAGAGCGAACGGTACTCCGGCATTTCCATCTATAAAAAGCAGCCGCAATACATATCGGTCAGTAACGCTACCGAACTTTCGATCCAAAGATTTTCAGTTCTACTGCGAATGAAAAATGCTTCCTTTCAAAAACGTCGCTTCATTTTTTCCTAAAAAGAAAAACTGTTTGTACCCGTGACAGTGTGTCACGCCATCTTTTTTGCGCTTCAATCACCAAATCTCAAGAAAATGCTGATAAATCTGAAGCCTAGCAGGTCATTTATTTTCATTTACCCAGAACTTTGTTTTTATATAATGATAAATAGGTATACAGTTAAGCCATAGAAAGTCATTATAGGGAAATCTAAGTTATCGCCCATGGGTAAAATTGGCAATGTTTTAGTGCTAAAATGTGGTTGCTGAAAATTTGCATTTATAGCATGTTCTTCTAAACTTATTTCGGACGTAGAAGTAACTTAGGTTTTAAATATTTCCTCGTGAAACAGAAGAGGAAGACCTAATAAAACAATAAATGCCATTTGAAGGTTAGTAACAGTCTGCGGATTGATACGCGAGCCGTCGAAAGTTAAGAAAAATTCCATCCCGCTGATAGCGCACTTTGAACTCAACTGAGACAAAATCGTTTTTCGCATATTTACTCGAAAGGAAGCGCTATTTTGAAAAACTAACTACAGCTCAGTTTGTTTCTCACAAGGCCTACCTATGAGCAAAATATGAACGAAATCGATTTTTTTGTGGGCCACCACTTGGTCGATATTTGTGGAAAGCGGCTCTTAAATACAGAAATGAAATGCTATAAAATAGGCATGAAAAATAACTCCTCTGACTTGATCAATGGAACTTATTACGTCTTGCGTTGTTTCCCTTTTTTTCCTTTTGTGTGTGTTTGTGGTGTATGTGTGTGTGTGCGTGTGATGTATTAGAATTGTAAGTAGTGTAAGCATTGTAATTGTTAGTAGTACGAGCATTGTATGGATGGTATTGATAGTGTAGCTAATATTGTAAATAGTGCAAGTATGGTGAATATTGTAAGTAGTATTTAGTATCAGTAGTGTTAAGTACTGTAAACATTTAATTTATGTCTGTAAAGTATAATAAAAAAATTACTTCAGATAAAATTGTGCCCTCTCCCTCCATGGTAAGTTAAGAGCGGCTGCCTGTAAGGATCGAGAACTGCATTTCAGCGACCACTTGATCGAATTTCTGATATTTTGTCTGAAGATATCCTTGGATTAACTATTTTCGAAAATCATATTTTGGGGGGTCACGTGATGACGCGACACTGGTAGGACGCACGAGTTCGAGCTCTCCATTTTGAAGCAGGTTAATCTCATTTTCTCGACGAATGACGATCCTTTAAGCTCGATAAACGTTCTACATGAGAGTGAGAACCAGATCTAAAACCTTACAGATGGCCAATACCGACTCAACCTCAAACAAGCTGGACGCCGCCCTTGCCAAAATGGACGACTTACTCAAGTCAAGAGACGTACAAGAAACAAAGTTGAATAGTATCCTTGAGAAACTATCTAGTTTAGAGAGCTCACAGAAAAAAAACCGCTGCCGACGTGGATGCCCTGAAAGAAAGCTACCGCTTACTGGATGCGCAAATGATAGATGTAGATAATGAACTGACTAACAAAGCAAGCCGTGAAGAATTGGCGTTAGTTTATAAGAAGATGGAGGACCTGGCAAATAGGTCGAAGAGAAATAACATCGTTATCTGGGGCTTCGAGGAAGGTGCAGAAGCGGCACACAATTCTTTAGAAAGTTTCCTGAGGGTCGAATTCTTCGAGAAACTCATGCAACTTCAAAACATTGAGGTGATGAAGGCCCATCGAACGAATGTCAACCAACGTGCCACGGAGGAAACACCTCTATGGTTAGGCCGATTCATATCTACCTTTTAAGGCATTCTGACTAAGTTCAAATTCTTAAAGACGCCGCAAATGCTTTGAAGGATAACCCCTTTCTGGACAGTCAGATTTTTATTTCTGATGATGTCTCAAAGAACGTCCGTAAAGAACGAGCAAAGCTTCGTAAAGACCATCTCAAGGGGATTAAAAAAAGAAGTGATGTTGAATGTGCATTCATACCGTGGTCGGTACCGGCACAAATTCAGTTCAAGGAAAGAAACTGCTCAAAATTAAAATCTTTCAAGCTTCCGGATGAGTAAACACGTCCAACTTCTTTGAAACTGATCTACTGACGGAAGAACATGTCTACGTTTTTTGACGTTTATTAATATATTAAATATCTTCGATTGTTCTCATCACTATAAGAATATTAATCTAGATCGACTTGTTGTTAACATTCTGGTATTGAATAGTGAGAATGTTTGTAATTCTAGTCGTTAATTCCAGTTTAGATTTATTAACATTGATATAAGGACCTGTATGAGCATTTCATGTATAGTTATTATAAGAACATTACCAGGGTACTGCTGCAGAATATGTTAAACTTTAAGAGCGAGAATACTCTTTTTGTATAAGCAGGCTAGTTCGGTTCGAGTGATAACCGCCTTTATGCGGAGATCCCGACGGGAGTGCATTGCAACCACAGGATGGTAAGTGCGCTTTCGTTTATATGTATGTGTGTCTTTGTCATTGTGTGTGTGTGTGTGTGTGTGTGTTGGTTTTTGTTCTTGCCTACACTGCGCGAAAAACTTTACTCTTAGATGCAACACACTCTGTTCTTAAACTGATACCATGCATATTCATAAATTTATCTCTAATATCCTTGTATTTAAAAAAAAGCGGCACTTATTCCATGCAATGAAATAACCTTTTACACATAGTTTAAGGTAAAATGATGTGACAGGCCTGCACTGACTCCCCTTTTGTGGTTGCGACACATGTTTAGAGCCTTCAGAGTTTCGCTTTGACTAGTATGTCGTTAAGCGATTTCCCTGTTTTGTAGGATATGATAGGAGGCGTTTTATATATAGTTTTCAGCAAAGGCTGATTTTGAATAAAACTCCATTCGTGCATCAGTATCTTTTTAAGTTCGGTAACTGCTGGGTGGTATGTAGTTACGAACGGTAGGATTTTATCACGAGCCTTAAGCTTTTGTTGTAGTGCCGACTGCCTTCCGGCGAAGGTGATTTCAGATAGTGTGCTCTCTATCAGGCCCCAGTTGTTCAAAGGCCGGATAACTTTATCCGCTGGATAAGGCACTATTCGGGGTCTAAAATATGCTTCACGTTAAACGTTGTCCAAGGTTTTCGTACACTCCTAAACTAGACTGTGGTTAGAGTGTGCATATTCGCTTGTACACGATGAAATACTGAAATCTTTGCACAGATTGAAACTGTCGGATAGTGACTTATCCACTGGATAAAGTTATCCGGCCTTTGAACAACTGGGGCCAGATGTTTAGGGTATCCACGTGCTGTAAGACGTGTTTTGAATTTAGAGAGAGACTCCTTGAAAGCTGTTTCTGAGGAGTTAGTTCGGAGAAGTCTGATAGCTTCACCTTTGATGAAACCTCTTTTAACACCTGGTGGGTGACAAGAGGTAAAATGGGTATATTGAAAGGTTTCAGTCGGCTTGTAATGTGTTTTGATATCAAGGATAGATTCTTTGGAGAATCTTTCACCATTGTGCACCACTGTGTCTAGGAATGTGATATCCTTGTCTGAAATATCAGCCATGAATTTGATCGTGGGATGGAAGTTGTTGGCTTGTTCTATAAATAATTCTATCTCTTGTTTATTGGTGTCCCATAGAGAGAACATGTCATCAATGAAACGTTCCCATGACAACGGTTTAATTCTGCTCTAGCCTAGTAACTCTGATTCAATTTCCGCCATGAAAATGTTGGCAAATGAAACTGCCATTTTAGTTCCCATGGCTGTTCCATGAATTTGGAGATTTACTCCGTTAAACTGAAACGAGTTTTCTTTCGGAATAAGGCCAAGCATTTCTTTGAGATAGTGTGATGGAATGGGAGGGCTATCATTGTAGAAACGGTTGTATGCTTTGCATACTGTATTGATACCCTCCTCTTGTGGTATATTAGTGTACAAGCTTGTGACATCCATAGATACTAAAATTGTATCGTGCGATACTTTAGTTTTTTCTATGAAGTTTATGAAATCAGTTGTATCTTTGAGATACGATTTCTGTTTAATGGCAATAGGCTGTAGCAAACCACAAAAGGGGAGTCAGTGCAGGACTGTCACATCATTTTAATCGTTAACAAAACTCGAAGCCTGATTCAGTTAAATTATTATCCTTTAACGTGAGAGGCCTAAGTAACTTCAAAAAAAGAAGAGCAATATTTTCCTGGTGCAGAAAGCAAAAAGCTGATTTGATATTTTTACAAGAAACGCATTCAAGCAAGGAGAGTGAGGCTCAGTGCAAAAAAGAATGGGGTGCATAGATAATATTTTCTCATGGGAGTACAAACGCCAGAGGTGTCGCGGTGCTTATAAAGAAAGGCTTTGATATTGACATAACTTTGACTCAGACAGATTCGAGTTGGCGACTTTTGTTATTTAAAGCTCTGATTAAAGAGGAAAATTATACAATTGCAAATATCTACGGGCCCAACAAAGATGCGGAAGCTGTTCAATTTTATCATAACCTATCAAGTGTATTTTAATGATTTCGGGAATGAAGAAAACATAATTATGGGAGGTGATTTTAACTGTCCCTTGAATATTAATCTGGATAAAAAAGGTGGAATTCAAATTCCCCGAAGGCACGTCGTAAAATCTATTGAAGAAATTCAAGATGAATTCAGTCTCCACGACATTTGGCGAATAAAAAATCCAAATCAACAAAGTTTTACCTGGGGTCGCTGTTCTCCTTTTGTATTTTGTAGATTAGATTACTGGTTGATCTCGGATAAGCTGCATGATTTAGTTGCAAATGTGGATATTTTACCTTCAATCAAATCGGACCATTCTACAATATTCCTAGAACTTGAAGAAATTAAGGAAAATAACAGAGGTCCTGGCTACTGGAAATTGAATACGACGCTTCTTGCGAATGAAGAATATAAGAAGATAATCAATGATAAATTGCCTATTTGGCTTGAGGAAGCAAAGGATCTTAAAGACCGAAAATCAATTTGGGATTGGATAAAATTCAATATTAGAATTGAATCTACTATTTTCTCAAAGCGTTTATCGCAAATTCGACAAAAACGTGAAAGAGAATTAACCAGTAAATATCACGAATCATTAGCTGCCTTTCAAGATAATCCCTGTGAAAATACGCGATTTACAATGGAAAGATGTAAAAGCGAACTTGAATTGATGTATGACAAAAAAGTTGAAGGTTTAATTATACGGGCAAGGGCACGATGGTACGAACACGGAGAAAAGAACAGCAAATATTTTTTAATCCCGGAAAATCGTAACCACATTAAGAAACATATTAGAAAGCTATACATTAGTGGAGTTTTCTCTACCGATCTTCTCTCGATAATGAACGCACAAAAGCAATTCTACACTAAGTTATACAGCAGTTCCAAAACAAAGTTAGACACTCCAGATGCAGAAATTTTCTTTGAAAATCCAAATCTATCAAAGCTATCAAGTGAAGCAAGTGAGAAATGCGAAGGAAAAATAACAATTGAAGAATGCCAAAACATTATCAAAACATTCCAACTAGGTAAGACTCCTGGAAATGATGGTCTTCCAATTGAATTTTATAATGTCTTTTGGTCATCGGTGAACTGGTGGTTGAAAGTTTTAACGAGGCTTATAAAAAAGGAGAAATGTCTAACTCACAAAGGCAAGGTGTCATCACACTTATCGAAAAAACAGGTAAAGACAGAACCTGTCTTGAAAATTGGAAACCGTTTTCTCTTACTAATGTTGACACTAAAATAGCATCAAAAGTAATAGCAACACGAATTACTAAAATCTACCAGAGATAATCCACAGCAATCAGACTGGATATGTTTCAGGTCGATACATGGGGGAAGTAGCTAGATCAATTTTAGACGTCATGGAATACACTAAAACATTCAATATTCCAGGTATGTTATTATTCATAGATTTTGAAAAGGCATTCGACAGCCTTGAATGGAATTTTATGTTTAAATGCTTAGAAATTTTCGGGTTTGGTCACAGTCTTGTAAGATGAATAGAAACATTTTATAGTAATGTATCCAGTTGTATCATAAACAACGGATCTTTTTCTGCTAATTTTTAGTTAAACAGAGGTGTTAGGCAAGGGGATTCCTTGTCGCCATATCTCTTTGTAATCGCAATTGAGACTTTAGCTACTGCAATTCGAACTAGTACCGATATTAAAGGAATTAAGTTAGATTTAGAGGAATGGAAAATTGTTCAATACGCAGACGACCTCACTGCTTTCTTATCTGATTTAACATATGCACAAAATCTCTTTAAATAACTTGATCGTTTTGGGAAACTATCAGGTTGAAAGGTTAATTATACTAAAACAGAAGCAATGTGGATTGGTTCGAGCCGTGATAGCCCCGATATACCTTTATCTCTAAAATGGTGCAAAAGCGTAAACGCTCTTGGGGTACACTTCAGTTATAAAAGAGAAGTATCATTACAAAAAAACTTTTACGACAAGATTACCGAAATTAAAAAACAAATACATCAGTGGAGCTGGAGAGGCCTCACTTTATTTGGTAAAGTATCTATCATTAAAAGTCTTCTTCTCCCTAAATTGGTGTACATATTTTCTATCCTCTCACCTCCCTCGGAATTTATATCGCTGATTCAAACGATAATCAGTATAAATTCTTATGGAGAGGGCCTGACAAAATAACCAGAACAGCTATAACTAATAGTTCTGACTATGGTTGGTTAAATCTCACTGATCTACAGACTTTGATCAAGTCTCTTAGGTTAGCATGGATAACGAAAATTTTCAATCCTGAACCGTCTCCATGGAAAAGTTATCTTAAACATTTGCTTAAACCTTTTGGAGGTTTCTTCTTTTTTCACTGCAACTATAATATTAATGCTATCATATTAATTCCATTTTTTATTTCGAAATGCTGCGGTGGTGGTCTGAATTTCGCTCAAGTTTTGCAACGGATTCTAAAGCTCTTGATTCTATCATTTGGAATAATTGTAATATAAAGATAGACGGCAAACCGATCTGTTATCATAATTACATAAATACTGGTGTAATTTTTACCAGCGATTTAATGTTTTCTCGGAGCAATGTTGAATCCTTTAATATAGCAAAGGACAAGGGACTAATGGGCTCAAATTACTTGACGTGGTCTGCTGTTCGTTGCTCTGTGCCAAAACATCTAAGGAATCTCATCGTTGACAGAAATGTTTTCAATACACTTAGGTTAAAATGCGGTAACAAAGATTTTGATCCTATCTCGAGCAAGAGCAGACACTTTTATGCTTTTCTCATTCAAGAAAAAGCCAAACATTCAAGAGGTTTCTATAAACTAATGTCAAATTTTAACTTAAGTGAAGAAGAGACTCGAAAAGCATTTGTACTGGTAAAATCAGTTGCACTTGAAACATTTGTACAATGTTTTCAGTTCAAAATTTTAAACGACATTTTGTTCTTGAATACACGGTTAGTAAAAATCGGAAGGATTCAAAGTGATCTTTGTACGTTTTGTAAAACCTCTCGAGAGACGTTAGAACATTTCTTTTACCTATGCTCTTTCTCAACAGATTTTTGGACTAAATTTGAAAACTTTTGGTTAACAGTAACCGAGAAGCAAATAAAACTGGAATGTATTAATATTATTTTAGGAGTATTAAATGAGAGTTCTGAACTGCTCAACTACCTTATAATTTTAGGTAAAATTTATTTGTGGAATTGCCGCAGAAATAACCAAATCCCTCTCTTTTTGCCTTTCGAAGACTTAAGCAAGAGGAAGTATGAAATTGAAAAGCTTATAGCCTCCCAAAGCAATTTAAGTTTAAAACATTTTCAGGCAAAATGGAACCCTGTTTTAAATATCAATCCTAATTATTTTGTAAAGGAGTAAGTGCCGCCTGTTCTTTTGTCTATTAAATGAAATTTTGTAAATTATGTAAATTTATAGGTATATTTTTGATAATTTAAATAACTGTATTGTAACTGTATTTAAAGTATCTTGTAAATACAGAAAGTAATTGTGTAATTAGAGTACAATGTAGCGTGAGATTTGTATTTTCAGTTGCGTAGGCAGAGTATCTGTAGTATTTGTAGTTTGTAACTGTAGCGTTTGTAATTGTAAAAAAGAGTGACATTAAAAAAAAATCATATTTTAAAGTTCCAAGGTATTTTATTTTTTGAGAAAATTGCAAGAGTCTGAAATGCGGCCTAGGTGCGGTCACGGGCCGATGAAAACCGCGAAAATTTAGGTCAAAGGACGAAGCCCCGTTCACGGTGTAAATTAACTCAATGAGCTTGAAACTTTACACAAACCTAGACCAATCATCTCACAAGAAATTAATACAATAAACATCCCAAACTCGATGGCTGCTTTCTAAAGCATGCAGATTTGTGTACGCTACTCAAAATGGCCTTGAAACTAATGCCTATTTTCATTAAAATAAAAGTGTTTCTGGTATGTGGTTTTCTCTAAATCAAATCTCATATCTCAAAAGACGAAGAAAAGAACTTTATTTGTTCCAAGTTTCAAGCTCTGATTCAAACTCTTTCTCACTAAAAGAAGATCGAATATGCGTGCGATATTTGCGGCTCGCAATTCACGTCACGAATTATGAGATCAGAACCGATTCACAAACACTTGACATGTGGAGCCCGTGAATGTTTCCAAACATCACATATTGGTCCCTTAAACTAATCAGACTGACTGAAGACAGCCATTCAATGTTTTCCGATCCAGATTTCTTTCCTATTCTGCTCTAAAATAATATATTTATTCCAGTCAATTAGCCTACGAAACATGTGCAACAAATTTGCCTACCATTTCGATGTCGGAGGAAAAAGTAGTGCAAATCAAACTTTACAGCTCCTTTATCTTCTTAAATGAAGCAGTCGATCAGTAAAATAAAGAAAAACGTGTGACTTTGTTCCTGCCGTGTTGTTTTGAGTGTTTTTTTTTTTTAGCAGCGACGGCTCCGAATCAATAAGCCAGTATGACAAAACAACTGTAACTCGATATTCACTTCGTTGATGTCGGTAACGCGCACGTGATCCTGGCCAGGCACGTACGCGTTCAGGGCGCTTTTAGAAAAGTACTGCTTGTGGGCTACAACTTCTCTGGTGATGATGACCTTGTCAAGCTTAAGGAATGTACAAGAGATCTGAGAGCCCACCTTTCCAGCTTTGTTTTTGTCCGCAAAAAAAAAACCGACGTTCAAGTATTAGTGGCAGTTTTTGGTTTTTTGACTGACAGTAATGGAGATCCTGGAACGTCGATTTTTTGCCAAAAAAAATCTATCCATAACCACCATGCCCACAATTCAAATATAAAATTTGTAACTTTGAGGTTATCAGAGTAGTGAATTCCCCACAGACCAACCCGACCTCCCCCACCCCCATCCCCCCTGGCAATAAGCGTCAATTGCGGTTATTGTTTACTTTCTTAAATCGGTTTTCTCGTTGTTCCTACCAGTTTCTTTCAATTTTGGAGAAGATAGGAATCTTGCCAGCCTTGGTCTGTCTGGTGAAGGCCACGAAAACTAACTTATTACTAGCGCAAGCGGTTGAGGGCCATATCTCCCCTATTACTAGCACGAGCGGGTGAGGGCCGTAACATACTTTACTACTGGCACGAGCGGGTGAGGGCCGTATTTACCCTATAACTAGCACAAGTGGGTGACGGCCGTAACTATTTTATTACTAGCACGAGCGGGTGAGAGCCGTATTTTGCCTATTAATTTTCCAACTTCAGATTTCATGTTATTGTTTTTTTTTTTTTCACGGAGTTGAAAGAAACTGGCAGGAGCAGCGAGAAAACGGTCTAGGAAAGTAAACAATATCCACAATATTATTGACGGGAGGGGGGAGGGGGGGAGGTCGGGTTGGTGGGGAATTCATCACTCAAATATACAGATTTCATAATTTCAATTGTGAGGATGGTGGTTATGGATGTTTTTTTTTTTTTTTTTTTTTTTTTTTCGCGAAAAAATCGACGTTTCAGGGTCTGTATAACTGTAAGTTAAAAAACGAAATGACACTAATACTTTAATTTTCTTTCGCGAAAGAAAAAAAATACAAAGCTGGCAATTCGGGCTCTCGCATCTCTTGTACAGTCTTTTACTAGCTTAACAAAGTGTTCATCAGCAGGGTAGTCGTAGCTTGGCCCACAAGCAGTACTATTCACTGTTTACAGTTTCTAAAAGCGCCCTCTACGCGCAGAATTCCATACCGAAATGCCTGGCCAGGATCAGGTGCGCGTTACCCACATCAGCGAAGTGAATGTTCAGTGTCACTTTGGCTTATTGATTTGAGCCGTCGCTGCTAAAAACAAACACTCAAAACAACACGGCAGGAACAAAGTCACACGCTTTTTGCCATTTTACTGATCGACTGCTTCATTTAAGAAGATAAAGGAGTTGTAAAGTTTGATTTGTACTACTTTTTCCTGCGACATCGAAATGGTATGCAAAGTTTGTTGCACATGTTTCGTAGGTAATTGACCGGAATAAATATATTATTTTAGAGCAGAATAGGAAAGAAATCTGGGATCGGAAAACATTGAATGGCTGTCTTCGGTCAGTCTGATTAGTTTAAGGGACCAATATGTGATGTTTGGAAACATTCACGGGCTCCACATGTCAAGTGTTTGTGAATCGGTTCTGATCTCATAATTCGTGACGTGAATTGCGAGCCGCAAGTATCGCACGCATATTCGATCTTCCTTGAGTGGGAAAGAGTTTAAATCAGAGCTTGAAACTTGGAACAAATAAAGTTCTTTTCTTCGTCTTTTGAGATATGACATTGAATTTAGAGAAAATCACATACCAGAAACACTTTTAATAAAATACCCTGGAACTTTAAAATATGATTTTCGAAAACAGGTAATCCAAGGGTATCTTCAGGTAAAATATCAGAAATTCGACCAAGTGGTCGCTGAAATGCAGTTCTCGGTTCTTACAGGCAGCCGCTCTTAAGTATTGGCTTTTTCCCTTGTAAGTGGTGCGCGCTGGCAAAGATTTTTTTTCACTGACGCCACTTTGAGTTACGCCTGCATTTAATCTTGCAGTTTTATTGGCGATAAGGTAAAGAAAATACTACTTATCGGAGGTGGGAAACTTTCAACAATGATTGTCACACCAGGATAACTTTAACATGATTCTCGAAACAGAGTGAATGGCCGCGAGTACCACAAAATGCGAATTATTCGTTCATGCACTTGCTACCTCGTGTCATCCGTGCACGCGCAAGAGATAGGCAGTCATGGTGTGAAAAGTGCGAAATAACGAAAGCAGGCACCGCCCATTAATGAAATGAAGATGTGAACATCGCAGTTGAAGTTCCAATTTAAGACAATTCGTAGGGGTCACCACGTGATTTTTCAACTTTTTATTACCTTTTCTGTGTTTAATCGCCTGATGTCAGATGCACTTTTGCCCATCCCCTCCCTGTTAAGTGAAGTATTTGCGTCTCGCCTCGCAAGTCATTACTGCGCGCAAAGACGCCACAATAAGTTCCGCCTGAATTTAATCTTACAGTTATATAGATAAAGGAAATGTTTACTTTTCGCCAAAACTGCATCACGAGCATTCAGTTGCGCTAAAGAATAACTGTAAAAAATGTTTTTATATATAAAGACAGACTTGTTTTGGGTTGGGAGGGTAGGATTAGGTCGCTAATAGACATAGGTTGGTGTAAACAGCATTGGAATATATATAAATAGAAAATGCGGCATATAAATGCGTTACCATTATTTGGCTTACTAAAGAGGATTACACTTCTGTGACTCACGAGTTTTTAATTAAAATCCCATCTTAAAGAATAATTAACTCTACTGTCGATGACGAGGAATAAACAAAGGTGACAAGTTTATCGGAAGTTAAATACAATTATAGATTAGCAGGTACAAATTAAACAAAATTTGAGGTTATGATGATCATAAAATTTATTGCAAAATCACAATTCTGTTCTTTCTATAATTGGAGCAGATGACTACCATTGCTGACATTTCTGTCATAACGAAAGCATTTGTTTTTTTCTGCGAAAAATGAAAGCTAGCTAGACCAACGAGTCTGAGAAAGCATAGCCCAATTATATGTTTTGTTCCTTAAACAGTCACATTAGAAATACGGATTTATGGTTTAAAAAAAAAAATCAGAAGTTTTGTTCGGCAAAATATTCGCCCAAAATTTCATAAGTTAAAAACTTAAATTCATTTAGTTTTGGAGAGGTAGATATGTTTTTTGTTGTTGTTGTTGTTGTTGTTTTTTGCAAAGAAAATAACTGTGAAGAATTTTTTGCGTAAAGCCAATAACAGCTAGTAATTGAGAAATTAAATTCCGTATCCCGAAAACTTTCTACAACTTAAATTTTCTGTAAAAGCATCTTTTTAAAGGACATGCCAAATAACCCGCCAAGAAATAATGAATGCCACGATAACACTTTTCCCACCTCCTCTAAAGAGGTATATTGGCGGGGATCTCATTAGGAAAATTGAGAAACCTCCGGTTTCAAAATATAAATATAAACAATCATTTCCGACACACGATCTACCTTGAAAGGATATTTATCTTCTTCCCAGAAGTGCTACGCTAGACTCTAAATTGAGAGAATTTCAATATAACGTCTTAAGCAGAATTCTTTATGCAAACAGAGCCCTTCACAGAATGGGCATTGTAAATTCACCTGCGTGCACCTTTTGCCAAGTATGAGACGAATCCCTGGAGCATCTTTTCTTACACTGTCCAACATCAAGCGCTTTTTTGGCTTTCTGTAGCTAAATGGTTGAAGAGTTTCTTTACTACAATTGATGTTTTAACAAGCACTAATATAATGTTCGGATTCTTTAGAAAAGATATGCCGTTACTCAACCATATTATATTATTGGGTAAACAAGTTATTTATCAAAGCCGACATCTTAATATAAAACCTTCCCTTTCACTTCTTAAGACAAAACTAAAAAATGCCTATCAGTTAGAGTTTTTCATAGCTAAGCAAAATAACGCCATAGATATTCATAATGCGAAATGGAAAGCAATGCTCCCTTTCAGTTCATGCCTCTAATTCGGTAGTAAAAACTGTGTGATATGTAGAGTACTGCATTGTCAGTATTACGTAACCCGTATTGTAAGTAATGTAAATCATTGTATTTTCTTTTTTTTTTTTTTTTTGCTAGTAAGGTGAATATCGGAATTGTAAGTAGAGTCCTTGGATTGTTATTAGCGTATGTAACCTGCATTACTATTATTATATGTAGAGTAATGTTAAATAATAAATTTAAAAAAAATCTAAACAAACCAAATTGTGTTCACTTACACATTTATGACTTTAAAAGGGCGCAAGACGATCTGGGAACACAGTTAGTTGGTTGTGCATGTTTTCAGGTCAGAATACTGGTCAAACGAATTAAAGACTGTAAGCAGCTTACTGGTAAAAGCAACGCATATTTTGATGAGAATTTTAGTTTTGGGCATTGAGGAACATTTATAAGGTCACAACTCAGAAAAAATGAAATAAAAATATCAAAAAAACTGTGGTGAAGAAAACAAAACATAGTTCGGTACTTGTTTGCCAAAACTTATTCTTTTTTGTTTTAATTCAGCTCTTTTGGTCGACATTCGCACACGAGAGTTGCCCGCTTACAGGAGGTTACAAATTTAAACCTTCAGTAGATATCCCAGAACGTAGTTTATGTTCAATAAAGATGTTTTGATTCTTCTTCAAGTGTCAGATTAAGGTTGGAGTGGGAGGGGTGTTAAGACTGTTTAAAAAACACCACCTGTACAGCGACAGAACGTGTTCCCCTTAAATAGCAACGCATCCAATCCCAACGGAACCAACTGGGGTAGGAACTGGCGTTAAGATTACAAGTTTTATGACACAAAGTTTCCCAACACCATTTTTATTTCTTTCAGCTGAATGGGTATTGATATCAACTTTTATCAACAGCATTTAGTTTCATATCTAACGAGTAAATGTCGCGCTTTCAACCTTTAATTTACAGTTATATCTTCCCTTATAGATTCTTAAACAACTAACTCTGGATAAGGCTCACAGCTGGTTGATTTAGAATACACGGGGAGGCTTTTCGCAAAGAATGGTGGGGCTCTTGGGAGCCCAACCACCCGTCATTTCGCATTGGACGTCATTCCACTTTCCTGGCTGTCCAAAGAAGTGCACGCAGTTCTCTTTTCCCCTGTAGTTATTAGGTTCCCCTTCTCCCCAGTTCTCGTACTGTCCCTCCAGTGGGGTGCCATCAACCCAATACCACTTGGAGTCATCAGTGTTTCTCTTCAGCCTAATCCACGCTTTCGTCTCAGTAACCGTTTCCTTTTCCATCACCAGTTCGTAAACGAAGTCGTTTTCTTCGGCTGAGGTGATTACAGCCAGGTCTCCTCCCAGGTTTTGACAAACTGCTCGAGCATCGCTCCATTTCTTGGTTATAGTATCATTGACGTAATAGCATGAATTTCCGTCAAATTCTCTCCAGTTGGTTGGACAAGCTGTAAAGCAAAATACAAGAGCTTCGTTTCATTTCCTTTCAGAATATCTTATCTTATCTTGTCTTATCTTATCTTATCTTATCTTATCTTATCTTATCTTATCTTATCTTATCTTATCTTATCTTATCTTATTTTCGATCTGCCAAGTATAACAGGGTGTGTCACCACAGGTTACCAAAGCGTATGTGACACAGGTTACCATGCAAGGGTGATTTATGAGTTTGTATGGAGATAAAATTAAATCGAAATTTAGACAATAATTTTCCCTTAAAAGCCCACAAAAATATACATAAGTCTGAAAAAGCTGACCCGGTGTGTTTTGCTGTGTTTTCAATGCTCTTCAGTGCTTCCAAAGGCTATTTGAGCGGTTTATCTGTAAGCAACTGGTCCACGTGCATCACTGTATTATGTTAATAGAAAGGTAGGAAACTACAAATCGAATTTCAATGAATTTTGGCCCGTCATTTAAGGAGAGCACTTCGAAAACTTCGCTAAAGTTTGCTTGAAACTTAAGCTCTTGCTTACCTGCCTCACCATATGACAAGAAGGATGATGTGTGGTCCCTCCTGGGTAGCTCATTTCGGAAGAGTTCATTTATTGAGACACAGGCCTTCGTTGAAAACAAAGTTCATTTCAAATCGGGTGCCATTTTTGCCGCCGACCGAGCCGTGTCCCTGGAATGTTGGAACAAACTCACGGTCAAACCTAGGCACAAGTACGTTCTGTACCAGTCAGCCGACCTTTTTGTGGCCTTTTTCAGTAACGCGCAAAACATTATTTTGTTCATCAGTTAGCAAGATGGTATAATTGAGCTAGGTTCGCATTAACAATACAAGAGATTATAAATAAATATACAACTTATACCAAATTACCTCGACATATTTGCTCATCCACCAAAGTGCCTTCATCTTGCAGCGGATGTAACTTCGTACCAAAATTTGATTGTATTGACTGTGACCTACAGAAAACGACTAAACACTCATCGCCAGATATTGTCAAACGACTTAGATTATTTTTTCTTCCTGCCCTCCTGCTCTCAAAGAATAAACGGCGGTAATGAGAACTTCGAAATACAAAAGGTTTATGAGCAAAACATTGACCTTACACGTTTTTTAAAAAATGTTGCCGTTCTCGGCAAAACATTAACACGTTAAGGTTAAAATTAATAATACGAAAGTCAACAATTATTCATATTCTCAAGAGACGTTTCTTGCTGTCAGGTCAAGCACGGCTGGCTAGTACAGAACGGCACTTAGCCGGGAGGGGGTGAGTAGTTAGATATTTGAGGGTATCAGCTCACTTTTCAAAAAATGATAAAAAATCCCATACAAACCCTTATAATCGAATATTTTTCCTAACTACTGCAACGGAGACGTCAAAAACCTAAAAACCTAAATCCTCGGTTTTCAAAAAACCTAAATTTTTATCCTCGGTTTCTCAAAACTCCTGCAACGGAGACGCTAAATTTAGGTTTTTCATAAATGACACCAAACTGATCCCCAACTCACAAACAATCATCGATTAAATCCAACCAACTCATCAATCGCTGATTTGAATGATGAAGAAAAAAAACCGATTATAACCGGTTTCGAAAAATTATGTAATCTAATTTATATGAACAACCAATTTGATCACAATGATAAAACATATTTTATTCATCCAACATTTGAAAATTACGGAGCCTCAGTTGATGGTTATATAATCAATCGAAAAAGATTAGAACCAAGAAAAGGATACTTATCTGAAAATGGTTATTATATAATTTCTCCGGGACGTAACAATACATGCCCCGCTCATCGATTCGTCTATGAGGCCGTAAATCAGACACATATTTCTCCTGGATTGCAAATAAATCACATTGATTCCAATCGCCAGAACAATTCAATTGTAAATTTGCAATTGGTTACAGCTTCCGAAAATATGAAACACATGCACAAAGCCAGAAAAGCCTTTTTTTAACAGCTCATACTCTGAAGAAGAATTACAAACAGTCAATAGATTAATGGAATTTCCACCAATGGAAGACAATGATTGTGTGTTTACACGCACAGAAAATAAAATAATCAACAAGATGTATTACAGAATGTGTAACGATTTGGATGACATTAATTTTCCACTTTACAATGATTAATCATCAATGAATACAAGGGTTGTTTGGCTATATTTTGAATTCAACAATGGTTGATGTCTTTTTGGAGGGTAATTTGGACATGAATTTGAAAACCAAAAGGGCTTAAAGACAAAACGAGTACCTTTAGGGTAACTGAGATGAGTGGAACAAAAAAATTAGACAACGCAAACATGAATTTTTCAGCTGGTGAAAATTCATCAACACAAATTCCAGCAATAAATACTGTTTTTCATGATGGAAAAACATACTATTTTCATCCAATTTATACAAATTACGCGGCTTCAAAAGATGGATATATTATTAATAGCAAAAGATTGAATCCAAGAAAGGGAAGATTACATTTTGATGGGTATTTGAAAACAAGTATTTATTTTCAAAAGGAAACAAAATGTTATTATTCTCATCGATTTATCTGGGAAGCAATTAATCAACAAATAATTCCAGATGGATATCAAATACATCATATCAATAATGATAAACAAGACAATTGTATTAAAAATCTTGAATTAGTAACTAGACAACAAAACATGATATACGAAGGTAATATTAGACTTGGTAAACAAAAATCAAAAAAGCAAAATGTTCCAATTAAATGTGAAAAATTTTATTATCATCATATATATACCAACTTTGGAGCTAATAAATATGGCCAAATTTATAACAAAAAACCAATAGATGTATAATTGGAAATTTACTTCCTACAGGATATTTGAAAACATCATTAAATCAAATTGGTTTAACACCAAAATATTTATTAGTTCATCGATTTATCTACGAATGCATCAAAGGTGATATTCCAAATGGATTGCAAATAAATCATATAGATTCAAATAGACAAAATAATTGCATTGACAATTTGGAGGTAGTTACTCAATCAGAAAATATGCAACATGCTTATGAATCCATCAAATTGGATATCAAAATGCAGAAATCAGATGATGATTTTACTGAAGATGAGAAGGCATTAATTGACAAAAAATACAATGCAATGATGAAAAAAATCAATAAGGGAGATTATCCGTATAAAAAACAACTTCAAGAACATTTACCAAACATTGAATTTTGGTAAATATCGTGTAAATATTCCCTGAGTATTCAATACATTGAGTATTCAGGGCATGTCCTACAATAAAGTAACACGAAATAGGAGCCGACCAAGTACTCCGTCCACGCAAAATCTTGGTGTGAATGTTGCCTCCAGTCTTCATTCATCTATGCCAAACCTGGAATCGCAAAAAAACCGCACTTTCAAAAATAATATATCATATATATATAATATGGATAAAAATAATTTATCAAAATTAACGAAGGATCAATTAATAACACTTTCACTTGAAAAACAAAAACCGGTTCCAATGCCGAGAACCAAGAAAGTTACTCCAATTCCTTTTCCACGAAAATCAGTCAAACAAATGGTAAAAGATTATGAGAATACAATCATCAAGCCGCCAATGCAATTTAGAGATGGACCTCAACCTATGCCGAGAAACAACATAATTCCACCTCCGATTCAATTTGCTGATAAACCCAAAGCTGCACCCAGAGTGAAAAAAGTATCATTTGATAATCAATTAATACCCAAAGCAGCACCAAGGACTAAGAAAATGGCTCCAGTTCCAACACAAGGAACCCAAATCACAGAAGTTGCAAGAGCATTCAAGGGATATACAAAATCTTATGAAGTTGGAATTAAAAATGAAACAGATCCTTTGATTCAAATGAGTTCAACCAGATTAGCTATTGCTCATTTTATGAAACAATTATTAACTCAAATGAAAGGAATTAAATTTATTGAAACTTTGACAATTTATTTTGAACAACAAAAAGGAAACCAAACTGTTTCCAGAATTGGATATTTTAATAGTAAACCAAAAACAATAACTAATGCCAATGATTTTCAAGAATCTTTGGATGTTAATGTTGAACAAATTATGAATGATATTCACAAATGGATTAGTGAAGGTTCAGCTTGGATAATTAAATCAATCAATGGACATTACATCAATATTATCAAATATGAGCCTCTTACTGGAAGTTCTTATATTCAACTCCCAAGTGAATTACAACATCACAAAAGTGGATTGATTAATCTCAAGAATAAAGACAATGAATGCTTTCGATGGTGTCACGTTAGACATTTAAATCCACAAATTAAAGATCCACAAAGAATAAAAAAAAAAACAGATAAAGCATTCATGCCACAATTGGATTACCAAGGAATTGAATTCCCTGTTTCAGTCAAACAATACAACAAAATTGAAACCCAAAACAATATTAACATCAACGTATTCGGTTATGAAAACAAACAAACTTATCCAATTTATGTTTCAAAAGAAAAGTTTGATGATGTATTGAATTTTCTGTTAATCTCAGATGATAAAAACAAACATTATGTTTATATTAAAAATTTTAATAGATTTATGTATCGAAAAACAAGAAATAAAAATAAAAAACATTTTTGTATGCATTGCCTTCAATGTTTCTCCAAGGAAGAAATATTGTTGAAACACAAGGAAGTATGTATTGAAATCAATGGAAAACAAGCTATTAAAATGCCACCAATTGGTTCCAAAATAGAATTCACAAATTATAATAAACAAATGCAAGCGCCATTCGTGATATACGCAGATTTTGAAGCAATCACTGAACCAATTCATGGTTGTAATCAATCTAACCAACAATCTTTTACTGAAGCTTATCAAAAACACACTGATTGCGGTTTTGGTTACAAAGTTGTTTGCTGCTATGATGACAAATATTCCAAACCAATAAAATATTATCGTGGAGAAAAAGCTGTTTACAAATTCATGGAGGCAATGCTTGCTGAAGTCAAATATTGCCGAAAAACAATCAAAAACAAATTCAATAAACCATTAGTTATGTCTCCAGAAGATGAAGACAAATTCCAAAAAGCAACATCTTGTCATATTTGTGGTAAAAAATACAAGAAAACTCCTAGGTCGGGTAATTCCTCCGGAAGGGGAAAACGTGTCAGAGATCATTGTCATATTACTGGTGAATTCCGTGGCTCAGCCCATAATCAATGTAACAGGGATTTTACAATAACTAACAAAATCCCTGTAATATTTCATAATTTGAAAGGATATGATAGTCATTTTATAATGCAAGAAATTGGTAAAATTATTGAGACCAATACTTATGTGGATAGAAAAGGTGAAACCAGACAACACAAAATTAATGTAATCCCAAATAACATGGAGAAATACATGGCCTTCATGTTGGGTTATAATTTAGTATTTAGGTTATAATTTAGTATTTAGTATACAGTCTTCAGTTTATGAATCAATCATTGGCAAATCTTGTAAAGAATCTACCAGAAGATGCATACAAATATACCAATGAAGTCTTCAAAGGTGAAAAACTGCAATTAATGAAACAAAAAGGAGTTTATCCGTACGATTATATGAGTAATTTTGATAAATTCAATGAAACAGAATTACCATCCAAAGATGATTTTTACAGTCAAATGAATAATACACATATTACTGATGAAGAATACAGTCATGCACAAAATGTTTGGAATACATTTCAATTGAAAACCATGGGCGAATACCATGATTTATATCTCAAATCTGATGTTTTATTGCTGGCTGATGTATTTGAAAATTTCAGGAAAACATGTTTGGAATATTATAGATTGGATCCATGTCATTATTTCACATCTCCAGGATTGAGTTGGGATGCAATGTTGAAAATGACTGAAGTCAAACTTGAATTAATCACGGATATTGATATGTATCAATTTGTTGAAAAGGGCATGCGTGGAGGAATCAGTTACATAGCCAATAGATACGGCAAAGCTAACAACAAATACATGCAAAATTGGAATCCAAATGAATCCAGTAAACATATCATGTATTTGGATGCCAACAATCTATATGGATGGGCTATGTCACAACATCTTCCAACTGGGAATTTCAAATGGTTGAATAAACAGCAAATAAAAAACATTAATTGGAAAACGATTCCCAAAGATAATAAGACTGGATATTTATTGGAAGTTGATTTGGAATATCCTCATGAATTACATGACCTGCATAATGATTATCCATGTGGCGCTGAACAAATCAAAGTGACACAAGATATGCTGTCAGAT
>NW_028145551.1:582500-610000 GCF_977016875.1 Pavona decussata | reverse complement strand
GCCCGAACAGGGCTTTCAGCTAAATACTTACAAACACAATGCTGTTTACATTCCAGCCAGGGTTTTTGAAAACTCTGGATACTGTTACTGTAATCTTGAAAAGGCAGACCCTGCAGAAAGCAAGTGTACTTTTTGTAGTGACCCTTTGATGGATGTTATTCAAAATAGTATTGACCAAGGAAAAGTCTTGTCACAAATGACATGTTGAGGGCTTCCAATGAAAAGCTTCCTGCTAAAAAAGAGGTTCTGTCTCTGGTGGGGAAATTTTAATGTTGCTTAAATCCATTCTTATTATGTATGCAAAGTGCGAGGTTAAAAGTGGGAAAGCCCAAAACTCCCTTGCTGCATATTAATTATTTTTTTGTCACAGGGGCACTTTATGAAAGATCTTAACCCTTAAGTTATTAGGTATTTTGTGTGGATTAATGCTGGGAATATCATCAAGTAGCTTAACTTATTAGGTATTTTATATGGATTTATTCTGTATTAGTCCATTTTAATTGTCAAACAATGAAAAGAGTTGTCACAAAATTGTAGTGTTTTGCATTTTCTCCACATTATTGTTAGTGCAACTTTAGCATTGGAACTTTTGTTATTTCCATGTTAAATCATTTTTAATAAACATTAATGAACCTGTTAAATGGTACTATACACTTGTGTGCTTATACTAAGCAAAGGTTGATCTGGGGGATGCTCCTGTTTGTTTTGTCAGGTGGGCATCACAATAATACACACTTATCTTGAGACACTAGGTTAGTGTACATTATTTTAAAATGTGCCTAAGGGTGGCTCAAAAGTGGTTTTAGTAATTTCCAGCCCCTACATTTTGATGGGTCACTTAATATTACAGTAATGATATGACACAAATGCCCAATCATCAGTCAACACTTAAAGACAATGTCTGTTCCATTATGGGTTACCATAGCAACAGAATAACCTGTCAAAACACCCTTAAATTAAACTTTTAGGGCTAATAACTCAAAAATGAGTTTAGTGAGTCCTATTTTTTATTGTTGAATTAAAATCAGCATGTCATGAAACAACATTTGGTAAAGTCTAAAAAACTTCTGCCAGATTGGTTTAAAGCCACCTTCAATATTCAAAAACTTAAGGTGGTTCTGAACAACTCTGACAGAAGCTTTTTAAAACTCTGCCAAAATTTGTAGCATGGCATGACCATAATTCAGTATAACAAATGGGTTTTGTCGACTCAGTTTTGAGTTATAAGCATTAACACCCAAATTCACAAACGCTTTTAACAGTTTTAACTGTTGCTATGATAACCACCATTGGCAAGAAAATTATCACAACTTGTGGAGCAATAATTGGGAACTGTTGTTAATCATTATAACAATAACTGATTAAGGGTGGAGGTATTTGCCCTTTGAAATATAGGTACAGGAAAGAGTCTCCATAAAAATGCTACATAGTGTATTTCAGTCAAGCTTGAAATGAATAACCATGTTCATTTGTGAAAATGTAGTGGCACTTCACTGTCAGATGTTGCTTCTTCTTCATATATGTCAGCACAAAAGGCTTTTCCAGCTTGACTATAACCTTGGCGTTTCCTTTCCTGGGCGCTTTGGTTTGCTTACAGAGGTAAGACATGACGGATTCTCGAGAAGTGTTGCACAACTTTGAAATATCTCTCAAAAGCCTGGTCTCCTTATGGTAAGAAAGCTGATATGCCACATTTGTTGTTGTATGCATTACGCCAAAGGCAGAGGGAGCCTTCTTTACCACTTCCATAACGGATAGAAAAATTTCTTCGGGCATATCTCTCGTAAAAGTTACCATCCATGGCTCTCTAGCTTTCATTCGAGCTGTTAGGCGTCGGTACACTGATTTAAGCACCATTGAAATTTCCGCTTCGATGACGGAACCGACTTCTATTCGTGAACGGCAAACTTTTTGAAACACATCTTGCCCACTACGGTGTTTCTCAAAAAGTGACGTTATGGTCTCTCTCACTTCCTCTTCAAACTGAATAAAATTTTCTACTTTTCCACGCAAAGGGCGAAGGGCATAAACGGCTTCTTTTATCGCATTGGCCGCCATTTTGTAAACCTTATGCGACCACCCTTAGCTTTTCTGTAAGTAAGCCGCTGAACTCAGAGGAGATTAAAGCGGGCGGCAAATTGCTCTTTGGCTCAGCCCCCTGACCCGGCGTGATGAATGTGAATTTTGTGGATATCATGATGAATCCAAAGTTGAAACACAACAATCAATGCCTGAATGTTGTGAATCACAAAATTTGAGAAACATGGAATGTCAAATAACGTGTGTTGCTTGTGGACAGGTTGTTGGTGAAGATTACAAAACAGAATACATCAATTTTCATGCTAATTTGTTCAAAATATACAAGAAAACAGTGTATAATAGAAAATACCATTTGTCACATACATTAGATCAAATTATTTTGAAAAACAAAATTGAAATCAGTTGTTCAACCAATTTCAAAATTCATAAAATATTCGTTGAAATAAACAAAATACTGCCACAAATCAATGGTAAAAGAAAGAGAATAATCAGTTTGAAATATCTTTTGCATAGAATATTGCAATTGATGAAAATTGATTCTTCCCAAATTGAGTTGACAAAATCCAAAAAAACAATGAAATTATACAATGTTTATTGGGATAAAATTATGAATATTATTGGACCTGAAATAATACGTATAATCAATCAAACATAAGTGAATATCTGATATTTTTTATCATATTTGTTACCCCATTTATCGACAATCGGCGAATTATCCAAAATGAAATCATCATTTTGAGTAAGCTTGTTTGTCAAATCATCTCTATCAAAATGTCCATTTCTCATTATTTCTTTTATTTCATTTAATAAATGTCCGTAAGTTTGAAAAGCATATTGGCATTGATAAAGTTTGATTTCAACTTTTTTATGCTTCATATAAGCTTGAATTATGACAGACACCGATGATATTGCCAATAATGAAGCTCCACTGGTTGCAACCGATGATGCAATACCACCAGTTGCAAACACAATGGATGAAATATTACCAGCGAATTCCCATTTTTTGAATCTTTTGTATGCACTTTTGTACATCCACATCTTTTTGTGATATGACATGTAATAAGCTTTCAATTCATCAATTTCTTCTGTTGATAATCGATTTGAAATATGATTGAAATCAATCATTAATTTCTTCTTTTGCATATATTATATGGTTATCTCATTTTTGATGCAATAATAGAGACCAGTTATTTGACCCAAAAACATGCATCTTTTCATCCAATTGAATGTTTTTTTCTCATTAATGGTGTACATGTATCCTTTACCCTTTCCATATCTGTTGTAAAATTGACCATAAGCATCATGTAATATTCCATGAGACCTGATATATGGATGCCAACCAAATAATTTATGGAGAATAGCTGTTAACCATCCATCTCCAGGTCCAATTAATCCGATTCCATCATGAATTAACTCGTTGTAAACTTCATCAGGTAAACCTGTGTTGTAATGTTTTTCATACAAATATGTGAATATTACGATACTTTTTATCATGCATTCCTGTCTGGGTAATATTGGAAGACTCAATTTACGGTGAAAATCTATCATCGATGTTCGAATGTGTTCTTGCAATTCTGACAATTCTTTCATTATACAATTTGATTACAATATTTTTATAAAATAAAGTAACGGAGTCCACGACCTAGTGGTTATTGTCAGGTAATTGTATCCTAATATATTCAACAAAATACTTCATTGTCAAATCAGAGGGATGATTGTTGAAGTAGCAATAATAGTTTTCAAATGACACATCAAAGAAGAATTCCAATTGATCAAATGATGATGACACCAAATCGGATTTGGAATGATGATATCTGTCATTTCTCCTGATATATGTGTTTGTCACAATAATCTCTTGCAATGTATTGATTCCTTTAATGTCATCTTTACTCAATAATTTTATCCATGTGTAATTTGTTTTTGGTATTGTACCACTTTTTCTTCCTAGTCTCATTGCAACTTGATTGTTGAGAAACGTTACAGCTTCCTGAGCTTGTTGAGCTTTAAACTGAGCCAGAGCTTGTTGTATTTGTGTTTCAACATATGGTTTGATGATGTCCTCATTGTTGTTAATTAATTGTTGGAGTGAAATTGCATGATTTGAATTAACTCCATCTTTTATCACCAAATGTCTGTTTTCTGTATCCAAATGACCATCATCATTCAGATGTATTGGTTCTCTATATTTGAATCCATCTGGTAAGTTGTCATAAGTTACTGTGTATTCTATTTTATCTCCATTTTCATCAAGAATATGGTTTCCATTTTCATCTTCAACGTATGGCATTATAATAATAGTGTTGATAAATAAATTTCAAAAGTTCCTGTGACTTCTCTGTTTATAATTGGAGAAGTAAACCCTGGACGTCTTTTAAAAATCCCCATTTGAATTATCATGGGTTTGATTGTTGTATTTGTAGTTACAAAATTTCTCCCAATTTTCATATTAAATTGTATTAAATGGGAAAATAAAGTTTTACTGTTAGCAATGGCGACAAAAGAAACTTGGTATTGATTTTTTGTATTAATTACAATATTTTTTTTATTTTAACCGGGCCTAGTGTTCCAAAATTGAAACCATGTACATTTTCAAAAACTCCATTTTTTATGTTGCCGTTAACAACACTTGAAGTTTCAATATTTGACAACCAACTTTTATTGTCAGCATGATATCTTTCAAAAAAATCAGAGTATAATACTTTCAATTCAAAAGTTCCATTAACAGCAGTTCCTGCTCCAATATTATCCAATATTGACATAGAATCAATACTAACAAATTTTGTTGATTTAGGCAAAGCGAATGCATTGCTTCCACTTATTATGTTTCCAATTCTGTGGTATGTGTCAGTGTTGGTTGTTTCACCTTGTTTTTTCCCATTTATCAAAATTTGTGCATTTGCAACTTGTTGATTGCTTTGGAAAACAATGGAGTATAGATTGAAAAAGTTATTTCCATCAGCAGCGATTTGAAAATTATTTGTTGGATTTGTTCTTTGGAAAACACCACTGGCAATAGTTCCAGTGTATTTCGTTTTGAATAAGTTGGTAAAATAACCCAAATTCATTGCTTCAGAATCATATATCGGATTTATTAAACCAGAAATAATCTTATTATTCATATCCAAATTGACTTGCATCTGCATATCTCCATTTTTATATTCAAACATGACATTGTTCAAGCCATCACACACTCCTGGATAAACGCTATCTGACCAATCTTTTACCCCATAAACAACCAGTTGACATTGAACTGGAGTCGCTGTAGCTGTTCCATGCATCGTCAAATAGATGTAATCTGGAGTTTGTTTGCTGTTGTTATTGAATTGAACCAATAGCTTGCTATAAGCAGTGAAATCACGCTGTACAGCTTTGTGGATGTATGCTTCAGAAGCATCACATGATAATTGAATATTAGTCATTTCTGGTGGGTAGAATTCAAACACAATTGTGTGTGTTCCAATAGCAAGAGTATAAATATTGAAACCTATCCTTGATCTGTAATCATTGCTTCCACTGTCTTTAATCAATGTGATATCATAAGCTTTTTTATTCTGATGTGGGGATTGATTGAAAGCAGCTATTCTATTTACTGTGATATTATATTCTGAACTGCTTTCATCGGTATCTGTAAGATATTTGAATTCATTTGTTTTATGGCTGCTGACAAGATGACTTTGCTCCAATTTGTCATCAAAATATTTTTTGGTAGTAGCATCATTATCATCAGTTGGTTGAGCCATATCTTTGATTTGTTTATTATTCATATCAAGGTTTCCAGTCATTGCAACACTTCCATCTTTTTTCAAATATACACTCAAATCACTTCCAACAGATGGTATTTTAGCTATTTCTGTATCAACATATGCTTTAGTGGAAGCATCATTGGGATTGGAAGGATTTCCAAGAACGATTATTTTATGACCTCTCATATCTAATTCACCACCAAGAGCATTGGGTGTTAACCTGTTGAGAAAGTTATGATCAACGTAGTGTTTATTAACAGCATCGTTATCATCAGTTGATTGAGCCATATCTTTGATTTTATGATTGTCCATATCGAGGTCACTATTGGAGACTTTTTGTAAATATTTTGTATCACAGAAACCTAAATTAACGACATCATATGTATTTTGTATATTGGCTCCAAGATTAGTAATTTGTTGATTACCCATATCCAGATTTCCAGTCATTTCAACAGTGCCATCTTTTTTCAAATATGTAGATAAATCAGGTGATGGTATTTTTTTAATCTCATCATCGACATATTTTTTATTCGCCGCTTGATCGTTATTATCAGGTTTTAAAACACTAATATCAAAAAATGTTTTCCGTCCAGTAATATGTTGTTCTGTTGATGTAACCATTATTTCGCTTTTAGCTCGTCCTCCATGGCCATCAAAGTTTTTCAAATCTGGTATATTAAGATGAATGTTTTCATAAGACTGATGCTCAGTCGATAATCGAACATCATTGGAGCTACCAGCCCCGTCTGGTGTGTCTTGTAAATAGATACTATTGGTATGAACACTTCCACTGTTGCTGTAAATTACTGCTTTATTAGCTCGCACATCACCAGGACATTATCCAACAATTGTATTTGGCTCTTTGTGACAGCATCATTGGGATCAGCTCCTTGTTTAACATTAACAAGTTTTTTGTTTTGTATATCATAATTTCCATTTGGGGTTAATTTAAACCCTATTCCTTGAGGCCCAGCGGCTCCTTGAAGAGGAACCGTTGTGAAAGAAGACGATGAACTATGTTCGTTGAATATTCCCATTTATATCATTTGGTTATATTGTTCCATAAAAATTCCTGTTAATTCTCTTCATGGGCTTATCAACATATAGAAATGAAAATGGCTCTTTGGTTGCTTTAATGTATTTATCCTTTTCGACACCCAACTCACGGGATATCAGACCTCTTTCATTGCTGCTAGGAAAGTCATAGACACAGAAATGAGAGCAATTGAGTCGAATATCTTTTGGTGTTTTGTAGAACGATTGGCTCAGATCAAAATAACAGAGCAGTTCTTGTGTCTGCCACGAATGAAATAATCAATCAATGGCTTCTGGTTTTTTTCACAAATAAAGTCATCAAATATTACTATCTTCTGGGCATCATCATCCTTCAATTCCTCCACTAGATTTATATCATCATTGCTACAAACAAGGACATTATACCCGACACTATTTGATATATCAGTTAATGTTTGTAGCATATCCTTGTATTTTTGTTGCTCCAAATTTTTGGCATATAAATGTATTCTATCATAATACAAAAGTGGTTTCATCAGCATATGGTACAATAAATTTGTCTTTCCAGATCCTGAATTACCACATATTAACATCCGAAACGTGTCACTTGGCATGTAACCATACAATCTTTTGAAATTAGTGTTTTTATCATGTCTGTCATAATTTGGGATTTCCATGTATATCAATACATTATATAAGTTAAAAAAGTTAATATAAGTTAATAATATAATGGATCTACAAAGATTAAAACAATTATCTGAAGCCAAGATTAAGGCTGGAACAATAACCAAACAAGTTAGAGATACATTGAAGGAGTACAAGCATGATAAACAAGATTTACAACAAGGTTTATCAGAAACTTTCAAACCAATTATTAAAGCTCAAGAGGAAACAAAACAAACAATTGATGAAAAACAAGACAAACTGATTGAACAATTGGAGAAAAACCAAAAAGCGTTGACTTCAGGTTTGGAAGACATTGCTATGTTAACTTATCAACCTAAAACAAAACCACAACCACAATCACCAGAAGCAAAGCTACCAATTGGCTATCAACCAGCAATGTCAAATTTGGATGCTGGTTTTGATGATGATGATGAGTTCCAAAAATTGATGCAATACGATCTTACACCTCCGAGTTCTGTTCTCCAAGCTTCTATGCAAGGAGATATTGACATCAAGGATTACGATGCTAATATTGCCAAAATGTTGAAAAAACTTGGAATAAAGAAGGGTCCTTTATCCAAGGGCCAAGGAAAGACCAAGAATAAAGACAAAATTGATAAAATAGATGAAGATATAAAATTATTGCAAAAATACAGAGGGCGCATTAAAATAATCCCAGAAGGAATGAAAACCATCAAAAAAGGTTCTGGTTATACTCAACCAAAGAGAAATGCATACAAAATATCATCTTCTGGGAAATATGGTGGACTAATGATTGATATTCCAAAATTAATGGGACAACTCAGACTTGTGGCAACAAAAGATAAACGCAAAGTTATGGACAAAAAGGTTGATTTCGATACAATCGATTTATTGACCAAGAGATTTAATTCAAAGAAGAAATACAGCGATATTGCCAAAATGGTGTTCGATGAATTGAACCAACTCAGTGAGATTCCAATCCATAAATCCAGCAAAAAATTCAAGAAATTGGGCTCTGGTGTTGTTTATTTCAATGATGCTAATGATTTGATTGACAGAATGGAATTGCTTGGTGGATCCATTTTGGCTGGCAATAATGGAGTCAAAGAGGAATTTTCACAAATAGCCCATAAATTGAATCAACTTGGCTTGATAAACAACAAACAACTCATTGATTTATTGCAACAATATATAATCAAATAATATATGCAAGAAAGGGCGATACATATTTCATCTGTTAACCGACAAAAAATAGGTCGAAGTCGGCCTGAAGACTTTATTATCAAATTTGATCCACCATTGAAGCTTGACACAACAATGAGACATGAGCTAGCTGTTGATCGAGTTTCAATGACATACTCGTGGCATAATGTCAATGCAGGATACAACAATAATACAATAAAATACAGCCCAGATAATGGTACAAAATGGAAGACAATCACATTTGTTGATGGAATGTATTCATATGATGATCTTGATGATTATATCACTCAATCAATAATTCAAAATGGAGATAAACCATCTTCCAGCAAGGGCATCAATCTATATTTTGTGCTTTCATCATATAGAGTTGTCATTGAGCTAGACAACCAATGGAAGCTTGATATTAGAAACTCTAATTTTGGAGCACTTATTGGATTTGAACCAAAGTTAATTAGCCAAACTGAACACGGGACAAAATTGCCAAATATTACCAATGATATTGACGTTTTGGACATTAATTGTGATATAATAACTGATAGCCTCAGTGATGGACGATTCACAAATACACTGATAATGATACCCACTGACAATTTAACAAGGAGTTATCCATTTACTTTTGAGCCAAAAAGAGCATTATTCAGCCCAGTTTCCAAATCAATTATTTCAGAAATGGGGATAACAGTGACTGACGCTTTGGGTCGGCCAATTGACTTGAATGGCATTGACTGGTTCATGAGCTTGATTCTCAGGTCTAGTTTAATATAATATATCAATATATGGTACGACAAAGTGAATTTAAGCCACGTTTTGACCCAGAATTGGGTCGTTATGCGATGAAACATATTCATGGTGAAGGAATTATGGATGTTTTCAGATCAGTTGGATCAAAACTTTTCGGAAAAACAGCAAAAGAATTAGCTAAGAAAGGAGCCAAAACTGCAGCTGAAAAAGCAGTCACCAAAACTGGTGAGTTTGCTGGTAATAAAGCAGGTGATAAAATAATTCAATTATTGAGCAAAAAACAACCTTCCAAAACAAAATCAGTGACAATGAGCCAACCAAAAATGGAGCAGCCACTGACTGATTTTCAAATAGCTGAGAGAGTAAATCAGATGATATCCGGTGGAAAACTCAAAAGAAGGAGAAAATGAAAATAATGTAACATATCTGTATAAATGAAATCATTCAGAAATCCAAAATACATTGAGAGATATGAAGATGTCTTCTTCCAATTGGAGACACCATTGAATACTGGTAATCCAGGAAATAATAGGTCACAAAAGAAAGATGGTTATCGTTTTGTTGTTGACAACACAGGAGAAGTAACACCATTTGATTGGTATAATGCAAGAATATCAGTTGGTTTTAAAGTCCAAACAATGCAGAATGCAAATCTTGCAGATGAAGACCATAATGGTATTGTTAATGGTTCACACAGTCTTATACATGATTTCGATGTAAGATTGAATGGTAAAATGGTATATGATTGTAATGATGCAAATCATTGTGTAAATATCAAGAATCTATTGGAATATAGTCCAGGATATGCTCAATCGACAGCAACAAATGAGTTTTTCTATCTGGATACAAACCGACACGCTGAAGAACGATCGGCTGAAGATAACTACAATAAAGGATTTGCTGCAAGAAAAGCACTTTTGGGTCTATCAGTGGTTGTCAATACAGAAATACCATTGAATCGATACTCATTCTTTGAAGCATTGATGGATGAGTTATTACCATCAACAAGATTGGAATTAAATTTGCAGATTGAATCTGATACTATTCTAATATGGCAAGCTGGGGCTGATTGTCGTGTAATTATTACCAGAATGGAGCTGATTGTGCCACGAATCACTTTCAATTCAGAGGGGCAATCACTGTATATGAGTCAGTTTTTGAAGCCACATAAATGGGTTTATTTGCGTGAAAATGTGGAAAGAAGCAACTCATCAACACAAAGAAGTGGTAATTTTCAGATAACAAGTGGTATTTCAAAGCCAAGACATGTGTTTGTTTTCATTATCAATGATGCAAATCTTGCTGCACAAACAGTAAATCCATTTTTGTACAATACATTTAGTGTATCAACAGATCCCAGAACATTGCTGAATTGTCATTTATCTGTGGCTAATGGCAATGAATATCCTCATGTACATTACACTCCAGAGGCTGATTTGACTCGGGTTTACAGAGATGTCCTCAAATATGTGCATGCAAATAATGAATACAGTCAGGGGACTTTATTGAATGTCAACAATTTCAAAACACTATTTCCATTCTTGTATTTCGATTTGACAAAACAAAAAATGGATATCAAAGATGGTACCACAAAGCTGACATTTCATTATGAATTATCTGGTACAACTGCAACTGCATATTCAGTTTATGCATTGACATTATATGAGCAAGATGCTGAGTTGATTCAAAAAGATGGTAAAATATTGTTTCGATAAATGGAATAAATTTTTAATGTAACGTTAGTTATATAAAAGATATGACAACTTATCATTCACATGGAGTAACACTATCAATTGGACAAAAAGATAAACTAGCAAAAGCATTAAAAAACAATTCAGCAATAACAATAAGATTATCCAGTTCTGAATTAACTGGTCCGGATCAGCTGATGTTAACCAAAACACAAATAAATAGGCTGAAAAAGGCAATGCAAAACAAAACTGGAGCAGATATTAAAATAAGCAAAACACATCATTATTCAAAATTGGCACAAAATTACTACCAATGGCAGCAAAAGCAGTTGGACCATTAGCTACTGGAGCACTTTCTGGGCTTGCAAATGTGGGAGTCAATAAAATATTTGGTAAAGGACAAGTTGGTGGTTTTCTCATTCCTCAAAATAAAATTGATCAATTAATAAAATACAAAGATTGGCTCACTGAAGCACAAAAGAAGCAAATTGTCAATGCAATACATACTGGTGGACAGATTGTAATTAAACCAACTAAGGCACAATCAGGAGGTTTTTTGGGGACATTATTGGCTTCAATTGGCATTCCAATGGTTTTGAATGCATTAATGGGTAAAGGCTTGCAGGTGGATAGAAGTAGATCCAAAAGATCGGTCCCAGTTTTTGTTCCAAACACAACCAAAAAAGATGGTGGTTTAGTCCTGCCAGTTAATTATAGGCCGCCTCCATTTTTCGGTACGTGGGATCAATATGGCAAAGGGAAAAAAAAAACCAAAAAAGGAAAAGGTCTGTTGTTAGGCAAAAACAGTCCATTCAAGGGGATTCCATTAATCGGAGACATTCTGTGAAATTTATAAATAAACCACTCAGTAACTTTGAACTCATTGATTGGGTCAAAAAACTCAAAATAAAACACTTCAGAGGCATTTACAGCAGAGATAATCTACCACAAAAGATGAAAAAAGATGAAGTTGGTATCATTAACCTGGATTCACAGATTGGACCAGGCACACATTGGGTTGCGTATCGAAACGGAGACAAATATGTAGAATATTTTGATAGTTTTGGGTTAATTATGCCAAAAGAAATTATGCAATTCATGTCAACAAGTGGCAAACGATTAATGTATTCAGGTGATGAAATCCAGGAAAGAGATTCAGTATTATGTGGCTATTGGTGTTTGTATTATTTATTTGAGAGACAAAAGGGTACAAGTATATTGAAAACAATCCACAATGCACATTTTGACATGAACAATCAAAGTGTCAATCATAATTTTATAATCCAATATTTTAAAAAATTATCTAATTAATTTGTATAATGGTTGATATAAGATATTGTGAAGAGTGTGATGAATACACAGAATTTTCAGGAAAATTATGTTTATGGTGTACATTGGTAACAGATTCTGAGTCAGAGGATTATGAGACGGATTATGAGTCTGACTCTGATGATAATTAATCTAATATAGTGATATAAAATGGTCAAATCATATTGTGTTAAACAAAAGAAAGAAACTGAATGTATTGAGCCTGCAGGTTACAAGCAAGCCAAAAATGGTCGGCTCATGTTCTTCTGTACATGTGCTGAATGTGGTATAACTAAAACCAAATTTGTTAAAAAACAGGGAAACTAAATAGCCCCTCCGAAGGGGGGGGCATAATGGATACTTTAGCATCAACTGGTGCTGATATGTTAATTCAACATGCATTACCATGGTTGGGAAAGAAAGCAGTTGAAATGGGCCGATATTATGGGTCTGAAGCACTTAGAAACCCTAAATTGCAGAAAAAAGCTATTGATTATGCTATCTCTAAAGCAACTCCTTTTGTTCAAAAGACTGGATCAGAGATGTTTGATAAATTATCAACCAAAGTAAGACCAAAAAGAAGGTACAAAACTGACCGAAAAGAACTTGATGGTGGTAATTTAGATACAATTTTAGAACAATTTGGCGCACCAGGTAAGGTTGCATCGAAGTCGATGGATGTTGTTGGAACATTAATTCCATCAACAAAGGAAGTCTTTGATAGATACAAATCTGGAGACATTGCCAAAAGTGCATTTAGCACAGATACTGGCATATTGTCGAGTCAATTTTGGTCTGGCAAGGCTGGGAAAAATACATTAGAAAAATACAAAAATTATCCATGTGAAAGCATGGTAAAAATTGGAAGCAAATTTCACAACACACCGAAATGCTCAAGTTATGATGCAATTGGTTGGCACCCACCAAATTGGGATGAGTATGAAAAGGGAATCAAAGGACGACCCAAAAGCGGTGGTTCAATTGATATACACAAAATGATTGGTAAATTACCGCGCCCAAAAGCTGGGTGGGTATTACCTGGTCATAAATACACTGGTCCATACAATGATTTGGAAAATCAAGTCAAATATAACCCCAAAACAGGGCAAATATTGGAAATATACGATAAACCAACAGGCAAAACAGATGCAATAGCCATGCAACATGATGTTGATTATTCAGTCTGCAAAGATGACAAAAAATGTAAATTAAAAGCTGACAAAAAGATGGTAAAGTCATTGGATGCTGTTCCATATTCCGAACGACAATGGGGACATTGGTTGGCAAGAAATGCAATCAATACAAAATCAAAATTGGGACTTGGGGTTCCAAAAAACGTCAAAAGCCGTCGGGTAAAGAGGAAAACTGGCAAGAAAAATTAGCTAATGAGCTGCATAAACCGATAAGACGTAACTTTACTCGGCGGCGTGTTATTGTAAATAATATTGATGAAATATGGGCTGCTGACCTTGTTGAAATGCAACAATTCAGTAAATGGAATAAAGGTAATAGGTATCTTCTCACGACCATAGATGTTTTCAGTAAATACGGTTGGATTGTTCCATTAAAAGATAAAAAAGGTGAGACTATAACTAAAGCATTTCAAAGCATATTCAAAGAGGGTCGAAAACCAAAGTATCTGTGGACTGATAAAGGCTCAGAGTTCTACAACAAACATTTCAAAGACTTGCTCAATAAACATAACATTACACTGTATTCGACTGAAAATGAAGAGAAGTCATCAGTTGTGGAGCGCTGGAATCGAACGATTAAAAATAAAATGTGGAAACGATTCACTGCTCAAGGCAATACAATGTATCTGGATATTTTGCCTAAAATATTGAAGCAGTATAATAACACTAAACACAGTTCAATAAAAATGACACCGACAGAGGCATCTAAGAAAAAGAATGAAGGAACTGTTTACTTCAATCTTTATGGCAATTTGAAGCAATTGTCATCTTTGCCAAAATTCCAAGTTGGTGAAAAGGTTAGAATATCAAAGTATAAAAGAAAGCTGTTTGATCGAGGTTATACAGAAAACTGGTCAGAAGAGGTCTTCATTATCGATAAAATACAATACACGAATCCAATCACTTATAAACTGAAAGATCTCAATAATGAAGAGATTAAAGGGAGTTTTTATGAACCAGAATTATTGAAAGCCAAACAGGAGATATTCAGAATCGATAAAGTCATCAGGAGAGATTACAAGAAGAAACAAGCTTTGGTAAAGTGGAAAGGATACAATGATGCCTTTAATTCTTGGATCCCAATCAAGGATTTAGTCGATGTACAATAAATAAGCTCATTTCACGGCCTCACGAATATTCGATAGCGAGTCGATCGAATAAAAAAATCTATTGTTGTGTGCAAGATAAATGATATTCTTACCTCAAAAAGCGTCTACAAACATCAGAACGATGAAAGTGGAGAAATAAATGTTCAAAAATCCCAAAACAGGAGCCATAAACATGAAAACACAAGCTCTTCGCAAAATGGCAACAAAATGGCCGACACGTGTATTAACAAACTAGTGTCCAGTCCGCTTTGGGTTGTGTCATCGTGAACATGCATGAAAGCGCATGCGTGTTAATCCAAATCAAGCAATATTACGCAATATACAGAAAAATAGCACCACAAGTGTAAAAATTTCAGAATTGAGTGTAATATATAGGTAATCGGGCCATTGTTATATTAGTTCACAAACTCTGGTGAAGCTTTAGGGTGGTGTCAGTTGGCCCCTGACTGAAACCTGTTTGACGGCTTGTGCAGATGGTGAATTACTGAGTAGTGTGGGATGTCTTCCAGTAGACGGTACCTCCAGGGTGAGCCCGCTCAGGCCCTACTGGTTTACAGCGGGGTGCTCAGAGTTCGTCCCAGGACTCAACCTCGGTCCCAGAGGTAAACTGGGAAAGGGACAGCCGCCTTGTCAGCGGCGGGAAAAAGACCTGGCTGGGGCCAGGCAAGTAAACAGCCAACCGAGCACCCCACGTTCAGGGTTTTGTCCATTTTCGTGACAAGCCACACAACGTCACGCGTGACAGTAACGGCATCCAGTCACACAACATCCATAAATTTAAATTATTTATGATTATTTTTTTCTCCATTACAGGTTAATTATATCCAAATTGGTGTTCAAAAATATTGTATTCTTCATTCAAATCAGCGATTGATGAGTTGGTTGGATTTAATCGATGATTGTTTGTGAGTTGGGGATAAGTTTGGTGTCATTTATGAAAAACCTAAATTTAGCGTCTCCGTTGCAGGAGTTTTGAGAAACCGAGGATAAAAATTTAGGTTTTTTGAAAACCGAGGATTTAGGTTTTTAGGTTTTTGACGTCTCCGTTGCAGTAGTTTGGAAAAATATTGGATTATAAGGGTTTGTATGGGATTTTTTATCATTTTTTGAAAAGTGATCAGATACCCTCAAATATCTAACTACTGGGGTGTGTGTGGTTTGTTACGTGCCAAAGGCTTCCCGCGGATTTCCCCGGCTGGGCACATTTTAGTACTCGTGCCTAGGTTTGACCGTGAGTTTGTTCCAACGTTCCAGGGACACGGCTCGGTCGGCGGCAAAAATGGCACCAGATTTGAAATGAACTTTGTTTTCAACGAGTTCGTTCCAACGTTCCAGGGACACGGCTCGGTCGGCGGCAAAAATGGCACCCGATTTGAAATGAACTTTGTTTTCAACGAAGGCCTGTGTCTCAAAAAATGAACTCCTCCGTAAATGAGCTACCCAGGAGGGACCGCACATCATCCTTCTTGCCATATGGTGAGTCAGGTAAGCAAGAGCTTAAGTTTCAAGCAAATTTTAGCGAAGTTTTCGAAGTGCTCTCCTTAAATGACGGGCCAAATTTCACTGAAATTTGACTTCTAGTTTCCTACCTTTCCATTAACATAATACAGTGATGCACGTGGACCAGCTGCTGAGAGATAAACCGCTCAAAACAGCGTTTGGAAGCACTGAAGAACATTGAAAACGCAGCAAAACACACCGGGTAAACTTTTTCAGACTTAAGTATATTTTTTGTGGTTTTTTTAGGGAAAATTATTGTCTAAATTTTGATTTAATTCTATCTCCATACAAACTCTTAAATCACGCTTGCATGGTAATCTGTGTCACATACGCTTTGGTGACCTGTGGTGTCACCATGGTCTTCACAGCCATATACATTTCCCAAAACTAGTGACAGCTTAATTTTTAGCTTTAAGCGCAATACTTTCAATTGCATTTAGGTCCTCAGTCTTGGTTGGTTAGTTTATGGAAAGGTTTTTTAAGTTACGACACATGAGGAACGACTGGTTTCTTAATCGAGTGTTCCGCGTGGTTTTGTCTTTTGCCTCTTACATTACTATAAGTGCAAACTTAGAATGCGCATTTTTTTTATCTGCTCTCTTTCGATAAAAATAGAACAAACAATTTTAATTTAAGGGCTCACTTTACACAATAAGGAACACTTTGTTTTTATTTACCACCTGGACAGAAAGGACGAATCATTCCTGATAACCCTTCTCTGACGGGCTGTACGGAACGTGTTTTCCCCTTACAGTTTCAACTATTCTTATTTATTCCGAAGAGGAAAAAAATTGTTGCTAATTAAGTTGTTCTTTATTTGAAAGTTGAGGGTTTATCTACAATGAATTTGCAGACAACTTGTCTGTTTTTCACATTTTTGAAACAAATTTGGATCGTGACTTTCCCAGGCATGTCCTGTGGACAACTCTTTGTTCCTTTTGATTTTGCCTGAACCAAATACACATCAAGTGACAATGTGGCTTGGGACAAGATTGATGTTGTGTGGGAAGAGACAGTTTTACAGATATCTTATTGATAAATTATTGCGTAGTGTCTCCTGAGAGACCTTTTTCAGGTCGGATAGTAGAAATGCGGTTTATTTCTTGAGAAACAGTGGTTTAAGATGAGCAAACGATGAGAAGAGGTCAGCTGCCCAAAAATACCAAGTCCATTACCCAAACACAAGAGTGTTACTTAAAAGAAGCCGATTGTGATGGTCTTCTCCAGTGCAAACCTGAAACATGACGGTGTTAGGAACTCGACGAAACACAGCTTTTCTCTTGAACACAACGTTTAATGGCCATTGGACATCGATATACAACCTTTTGACGTCCGAGCGATATTACAAAACTTTCGATTGTGAGCTACAAAGACGCCAACAAGGGCACGTGACTGACAAATCTAACTTTCTACGGTAGGGTATAGGGTAAATCATAGTCATAAGTCCAGTCTCTCACGTTTCTTAACTACCCTTTCAGATCGGGTTAGACAGGCTGTAACATCCCCCCTTCTTGACCTCCATCGGGAAGGACAACACTGAGTCTAGGTTTAGGAACAGGAACACTCTCAGTGAAAATATCATTCGACTGCAACTTCTCCCCACCATGTACAGGAACTTCTTCTTTATGACTGGCTTGTGGAGCGGCTGATTCTATTTCCTATCTATGAAGACGTTGTACAGGTACCACTCTCAAATGGTTTCACTCATGTTTAGCAGACAGGAAAAAGCCAATCCTGATTAACGGGAGCTATTCGAATGACTTTGATACTGCCGCAAGGGGTACCTCAAGGTTCATGTCTAGGTCCCTTACTCTTCATGCTGTATGCAAGTAAGTTTCTCGTTGTTGTTGAATCCCATCTCCCTAATGTTCACGCATATGCTGATGATGCGCTACTCTACATGTCATTTGAGCCAGATGGTTCTGCTACTGAGACGGATGCTGTTGATGCTTTACAAGCTTGCATCAGGGACATAAGAACTCGGATGGTCCAGGACAGACTTCAGCTGAACGATGCTAAGACCGAGTTTCTTATTATAGGTACACGTGCACAGTTAAACAAGGTTACGATAAATGACTTGCAAGTAGGTGAGGTAAAGGTTTCTGCTGTCCACTCTGTTCGAAATCTTGGTGCTTGGTTTGATGCAAACATGAATATGACCATATTAACAGCATATGTTAGTATATTTATTACCATCTACACAACATCCGGTGCATTAGAAAGTATTTATCATATGACAACAGGAAGTCCATTGTATAGGCTATTATATTGTCACGATTAGACTATTGCTCGCTGTTCATCTTGGTAACCTGCAACGCCTGCAGAACGTGGCAGCTTGGCTGGTATGTACTGTATCCAGGTATGATCATATTACACCATCACTGATCAACCTGCACTGGCTTCAGGTTACCCACAGAACAGAATTCAAGATAGCAATGCTAGTTCACAAATGCATCTATGGCATCGCACCACAATATCTTTTAGACTTGATAAAAATCAATGAAAGCTCGCGATCACACCGGGGCATACTTCTAATGGATAATCCCTATAGAACAAAAATGACACTAGGGGATAGGGCGTTGAAAATTTCGCGCCCAAAGTATGGAACCGACTCCCTTTAGAAATCAGAAAATTGCCAATCATTGAATACTTTTAAAGTTTTAATAAGGACACATCTTTTTAAACTAGCTTTTTATTAGTTCTCTTATTAACTCAAATTTTAATTTTATTGTTTTCTCGGGGATTGTAAATTGTTGTTTAGATTATCCATTCATTACTTTAAGATTTTGTCAGGTATCTGTTTAAGCTTCTATCTTGATGAGAAGTGTATTCATCTCGTTGAAGGACGGAAGTGCTCTTCCAAGAATTGCGCAGTGGATCCTCAACTGTTCTACAAAATCTTTCCCACCATATACCTCTCCATGGTGAGCGTTCTGTGATGAATCTCCACTTAATCCCTTTAGCTGATACCTCTGACTTGATTCGATCTTGATCCAAAATGTCCCACAGCGACTGGCTCTGTGACTTTTTGGCTGGTCATATAACTTCTTAATCTCTTGCGGCTTTGACGTTTTTTTGCATTGTCTGACCACCCTGGCAAAGACCTCTGCGATTTGTCATGCGACCGAAGGCTTGCAGAAATTCGTCTGTCGTTAGGCCATTTGTAAGCTCCAAGTGAACCATACGCGACGACGAACATGTGAACACACATACGTATGCTTTCTTGACACTTGAGCCCTCCTTTACGCATAAGGGTCCATTAATGTCAGTACCAATGTGTACAAATGGTAAGGAGGTTAACACTCTTTCCTCGTGTAGTGGAGTGAAGTACTGGGTACATGCTAAAGTGTAGAGGTGATTGGATACTGGCAAGGGGCTTGCCGTGCAATAGCTTGTAATGATGTCGGCCACAATTTGCAACTGAGCACTTGGGTTGGCAACAAATTTTGGAGAAATGCCTGTAGTTGCTAGGTTTAAAAGTTGTAACACAGATTGCTTTCTTGGGCTAGTTTCGATCGTTCATCCACTAACACACCATTCAAAAATGGACAGTTTGGTGAACCCTGATCTGCTTTACCAACTACAACTTGTATTATTTAACGGTGGTTGTGCCTTACTGAACGAAGCAGAAGCATTTGATACTCGTTCACGGTCACTTGTATGCGTGTAACTGACTTCTTGCTTTCATTTTCTACCCTTATTGGAGGAACGATTATTTGGGTTAGTGTTTTTGTGAAGGCCCCTCTCTCCTGCCTCTTTGCACACAACCTGTCGATTAAGAAACTTAAAAAACAAATCGAGATAAATGTCATCCTTAGGGGTGACTGCAAGCTCTAACTCCCACTTTTCCAGTAACAGATGGGGTAATGTTGTCTCGAAGATTGGCAACAGCATACATCAGGGGCTCATTGGCTTTTCTCGAAGAGCTTCTAAAAATCCAGTTCTGTTCTTTAGTGTATCATAGAAATCTCAGAGTAAAGATGTACAAACACTAGACTTGGTATCCATCTTAATAACAGATTTCACTAAGGATGAGACAATCACATGTTTTCGTCCATGCTTTCTTCCATACCTGTGTTTGAGACAATCAACCGCTGGTTGATAGCTTGCTCCTGTCACCTCAAACCCTTCTATAGTTTGCAAGTCATTTCTGGTCAGCACTGAACGCAGATAGGTAAACCTTTGGACGTTTGGTAAGTCATCATTGTTGTGCAATGCAGCTTCAAACTGATCACAAAAAGTTTTGGAATTTTAACACATCACCATTAAACTTTGGTAGCTCAATCGTGGGCAGTTTCAGGTTTGAGAACTGGCGACTTTCAGTACGTGCACTTTCTTGGGAGATTTGATCTTCTACTTTGCTTTCCTTACTTAGGTATTCATAAGCAGAATCAACAACTTTATCTATGACATCCAAAAGACCCTTACAACTACAAAGCTCTTCCTCAATATTCTCTTTTGCAATCAAAGCGATTATCCGATTTCTCGACTAAAGATAGCTCTCTCGATGATCGGTTAATCTTTCGACTCTGAGCTGTGCTTTAATCTTGTTAGTGCTGTTTTGACTTAGTTTTACCACGTCATTAATCAGATCGTCCATATCCATTTCCAATGTCCTAGCCTTTCGTCTAATGGAGCTTATTTCCTGGGCTTGTTTCTCATTAACGGGTCGAGGAAACTCTTCCGAAACCTCAGTGAAATTCCAACTCTCTTGCAATTCTGGCTTAACATCAACATTGGACTGCGTTTAGTAACCGTTCAAGTAAGACTTTCTTCTTTCCAGTCGTCGACAAACTGTTTTCCTTTTCTGCGACCTTGTTTGACTGTAAGGGAAGATAAGCTCTCTCGTAAAAGCATTTCGTTGCCTTGATTACTCAAAGACCTGGCGGTTATCTTGACACGCCCATGGTAAATTGTTGACCATACGAAGATTCAACTCAGTCAATTCACGGCATAAATATCGTCTTCATCCGACTTTGAAGGACCACCTAATGTTAGGAAACTCAACGAAACAAAGCTTTCTTCTTAAACACAGCGTTTAATGGCAATTATAAATCTATATACAACCTTTTGACGTCCGAGCGAGATTAGAACACTTTCGATTTACGAGCTACAAAGACGCGAACAAGGGCACGTGACTTACAAAGCTTACTTACTAGTGTAGGATAGGGATTATCATAGTCACAACTCAAGTCTTTCACGTTTCTTAATTACCCTTCCAGATCGTATGCGACATGCTGTAACAATCTATTTACTCCGCAAAGAGGCTGTGACCAATGATCAGAAGCTTTCACGAAAAAAATGAACAGCTGTATCTTTTGACACGACAAGCGACAGTGGGAAGAGCTTTTTTCTTATGGCTCACTGGGGGTGGCGGAGGCAATAAACGTGATTGACAAACACAAAAAAATGGACAGCAAGTGCTTTTAAAAAGTTCCTTAAATTTTGTTGGGAAGATAAGAAGGAGTTCAATTTGACATGGTCGATTTTTGTCAATTTGTCTCTTGGTCATATTGTTGTCGCAAGACACATAGGCTACTCAGATGGCATTGCAGAGTTGGGGGATTATCGAAAAGTCAATTAAGCGTCGGAATCTATTTTAAGAGCGTTGGCCTTGACAAAAAATGTGCTTAAGAAAGATTTGCAAGACCGCTGCGAAAATGATGTTGTTGCTATGGACCAGCGAGCTCGACATCAGCGCCTTAGAAGCCAAGGGACACTGGGCCACGCTTGAAGAGCTTTTGAAAGTGGTAGGACGTCACTTACTATGTTGCAAGAGCGGCTGAAGTCGTGTAAGGATAAAGTAGGTGCTGTTTTGCAACTGTCCATATCATTTGCTACCAAATGTTAATTCGTGCATTAGCTTGTAAAGGTAAAAGGCTCAATCCCGGTAACATATTAGTATTTAATTTAACCATTTCAATGGTGAACGAAGGCAAGTCTACGTTACATACCTTAATATTGAGTTGCCGCGCTTCCGCTGTGGCCATTGCTGGCATTAAGTGAAATAAGAACGTCCTATTTTACACTTAACTTTTATAACATGGGAGCTAGATTATTAAAATTCCGCTGTGTGGTCTTTGTTTTCGATAAATTCCTGGCAGTTCAGAAATAGCCTCGACAGTGCAAAATAGACAATGCATAGTGATTAAGTAAGCAGTGCATTCACATTCTTTCCGCTACGTTTTGTCAAACACAAACATAATTTTGTTGACAATTCAAAAATGGTGGAAAACTAGGAATTTATCAAATTTAACGTTGGTTTTAGAACTTGTTTTTCTTTGTGCTTCAAGTGTAGTCAATATAAGCATTCTTTGTATAGTTAACGTAAGCATTCAATAATGCCAAGATGTTTCACTATCGCGGAAGATAATTTTTTTCCTATTTATGCAAAAAAAAAAGCGTGGCTTTTGGTTGGTATAGCAGTTGAGATAACTTCTCCTTAGCAAGACGAATAATAAAGAATCTGGGGAAAACTTTGCAGCTTAAAGAAGCCTTAAGGAAACATTCATTCCAGCGTATAATACTTTTGAAGTGATCAAGCAATCCCAGAATCATCAAAAACCTTAAGGACGGATTATAACTTAAATAAAGGGATATCTTGCAACTGAACTGCAAAATTTTTTTTCTCCGGCTATATCCGTCACACTTAGAAAATATTTGAATTCTCAGTGACACCCCATTGATCAAAAGATTTCAAGTATAGTAGGGATACAAAAGCGAATACAACGCGGACGGAACTTACCGTGAATTAAAAGAAGAAGAAGAAGAAGAAGAAGAAGAAGAAGAAGAAGAAGAAGAAGAAGAAGAAGAAGAAGAAGAAGAAGAAGAAGAAGAAGAAGAAGAAGAAGAAGAAGAAGAAGAAGAAGAAGAAGAAGAGGAAGAAGAAATCTGACCTTCAGGACACCGACGTTAGAATCGAGAAAGTGACGGCTAAAATTTCTTTATTCTTTTTTTCTTTTCATAATGACTGATATTATCCGCATATATATCTAAGGAGAGTTGTTTTTTCTTTAACGACCTTGTTTTTAGTTCCAAATATCTTTAGCCAGAAAGCGATCAAGATATTACTTTATTACTGCAAATAAAAATTATTAATGTGACTTTATAACATTTTTTGTTTAAAAAAATTGTGCTTGATGGTAGTCTCTATTTTAATCGAAATGAATTATAAATAGGTTTTAATAGTTTTTTTTTTCTACTTTTAACTTGCAAATAGCAATATGTCTAGAATATGTTAATAAAGAGATTATAATTATTTTAAATAATAATAATAATAATAATAATAATAACAGTAACAATAATAGTAGCCAAGAGGATGCCACACAACATGGGAATAACAGTCATAAAATATCATTCACGTTAGATTTAGTTCCATGACGTCATCAGTCATATGACCACACCTACGGCTCAAATTTTTTTATTCCACTCCATCTAACAAATACTGGTTTGTCTATTTACCTTTAAAGTGGCAATACGAAGAACCTGCGGGACAACCTGGGGATAAAAATAATCGAAATGAAACGCTTGCTTCATCTCAGGCCTGCTGTAAAAGCTAAAAGACACTAAGTATTATGTTTTTATTAGGAGAAGGTATATGATGTAGGTATTTGCTTTTCTTTTCTTTACTAAGCCTAGTGATTGGTCTGTCGATCTCAGAGCACACTGCCACCCAATCGATACTTGCCCGCTCGAGTTTTCCTTCGCCTGACGACGGTCTCATGTATTTGTTTCTAGTTCTGATTGGTTTATTTCGCTGTCTGTATATTTTAAGATTGATCAGAGAAACAACTGTACTCTTTTGGTTTTAGTTTTACGACTCTCAACTGAAAGCCTCTATATATTATCTAGTATATTTTTGACTCAATATAAGTAAAAAATCAAATGATAACTACATGGTACTGCTTTTAGTGCTCTTTTTAGGCTCAGGTCTGTACAATCTTTGGACCTCTTTTCCAAACCTTAATACTCCGCTCTTAATCTATTAAGAATATTATATTTTTTTCTCTACTTACACTCAATAACACCACTCAAAAAACTGCAAGTACTGTCTTTATTTCCAAGGGAATTAGGAAATGTTGACTGCACTGTAGAAATTAAAATAGCAACACTTGATTAACGTTATTATCATGTCTCAACAAACTCCTAAATGACATAGAGATAAACCAAAAATTTCTCGTATGAACTTTGTTATCTCTTTCTTTAACTCTTAACCATATATTTTTGTGTACTTACACGATTTCATGCAGTCTTCAATGTTCCAGTTAGAATCACAGCCTGCAAATCAAAATATACTTATTAACTTTCCTTTCTTTTGACTTATCTCTTATCTGCTCTATTTTTACTACTCCTGGCCTACTTCAGGCTTTTGAATTGAAAGTGTAATACAGGACTTCAACATCATTACCACTGAAATTGTCGTCATCGCTGTTATTTTCATTATGACATAATAGAGGGCAAAAAGTACTAAATACTGATTGGTCAATACAGAAGACAAATTCAGTGGCATACAAAAACTATCATTAGTGTTGTTGTAATTATTGATCGTTTCGTTTTCGTGTTAGTGTTAGTGTTAGTGTTAGTGTTAGTGTTAGTGTTAGTGTTAGTGTTAGTGTTAGTGTTAGTGTTAGTGTTAGTGTTAGTGTTAGTGTTAGAGTTAGTGTTAGTGTTGGTGTTAGTGTTAGTGTTAGTGTTAGTGTTGGTGTTAGTGTTAGTGTTAGTGTTAGTGTTAGTGTTAGTGTTAGTGTTAGTGTTAGTGTTAGTGTTAGTGTTAGTGTTAGTGTTAGTGTTAGAGTTAGTGTTAGTGTTGGTGTTAGTGTTAGAGTTAGTGTTAGTGTTGGTGTTAGTGTTAGTGTTAGTGTTAGTGTTAGTGTTAGTGTTTGATGTAACATTTGTACTCAAAGTTCTCGGATTAAAAAACCACTACTCAGAATCTGTCGAAAGCATCCCCTCCTGTATACTGGTTTGCCCAAAAAATTGCGCGAGACCGATCGTCCTCAGTAACGTAATATACTTCTCTCTTTGCCTGGTCTTACACCTTTTCCCTCTCTCTTTCCTTTCGAAAAAACAAAATAGTTTGTATTTGAGCTTTGAGAGAGATTGATAGATTCAAACTTTGTTCCTTTTCCGTCTGTAACTTGAACTCTCACCTGGCAATGCGCGAAGAAAATCATAATAAACCATTGCCATGGATGAAAGATAGCACAAAGTCAGCTTAGTGAGCATGCACGCATTAAATAATATTGAACAAATGCAACATTTTTGTTCATCTCTGGAACTAAAAAATATTGAACGATGTTTGATGAAAATCAAACTTCCTTCAACATCATCCCTCCTCATGCAAAATCATGCAACATGGTGGCCAAAGAAGTGCAACATGTTCCATTTAACGGCAATGTTGGACAATGATATATCCGTTTGGCCGGGCCTTAAGTGTTACTGTTACTGTTACTGTTATCGGTACTATTACTATCACTGATAGTGTTATTATAAGTGTTAGGGATACTATTAGTGTAAATATTAGAACTACTATTACTCTAACTGTTACTGTTACTGTGAAGGCTGGTCTACACGTTCGACGCAAGCATAAGCATAAGCATAAGCGCAAGCCAAAACGCAAGCATAAGAAAAGGAAATAGTTCTTTTTTCTTGTGTTTGCTCTTATGTTTGCGTCGTTGCGTCGCCCATGTAAACCGGGATAACGCCAGCTTAAGCACAAGAACACAGCACAGTAGTCACCAGTGGTCAGCGGAAGTGCGTTCTGTTTTCGAGATGGTGGCGTGTACCTCCGCCATCTTGGATTTAAAACTTTGGCGCCAAAATGTTAATTCACTGCGCCTGCATATGTCACCTTGTGCTTATGCTTATCACAAGTGTAAACAACCTTGTGCTTATGCTTCTGCTAATGCTTATCCTTGCTTCGTACGATTAAACCAGCCTTTACTGTTTCTGTTTCTGCTACTGTTATTGTTTTTTAGTTTTAGAGCTACCTTTAGTGTGTTTGTTGCTGTCACTGTTACTGCTATTGTTATTTTTAGTGTTAGAGTTGCCTTTAGTGTGCTTGTTACTGTCTCTGTTACTGCTATTGTTATTTTTAGTTTTGGAGTTACTTATAGTGTGTCTGTTGCTGTCACTGTTACTGCTATTAATTGTTATTTTTAGTGTTTAGGTTACTTTTAGTGTGTCTGTTAGTGTTACTGTAACTGTTAGCGTTAATGAGCATTAATTAATTTTGGAATTCAAAATTATGTAAAACTGTGTGCTTGTTTCATTTTCTTCGCTGTTTTTCTGGATTTCTTTAATTTTGATAATGCCTGTTGTTTCGATACATTAGTGTTTTGTGGCATGAATGTACCATGTTCTCTTTTTGGTTTTCTTCGAATTTGATAGTGTGTCCTATGTGAGTATATAATTGAAGAAAAAAAGCTCAATACTCGATAGGGGTGAAGTCAGCTTGTTCTTGATCTATGCTGACTACGTTTACCGAAATAACTTTAAAATAACTGGAATGCAGTTGATCACCCGCATCCCTTTTCTCCATCGGTAAATAATATTTGTTTTTCCACTTACATTTACTTTTGCAGTTACTGCCTTCACAGCCTGTGGAGAAGGTACAAGAGAGTAATACAGAAATAAATTATCTTATATTATTCTATCTCTCCAAATTTTATCTTATCTCATCTGTTAGGGTCAGGGTTCTTATCACATCCCATTATATCTTATTTTAACTTGTCTCATATTTCAAAAACCTTAACTCCTCATTTAAATTACCATTTTTATTAACATCTTACCTATTTTTATGTCATCCCACCTATCCAGACTTACCTCAAAGTTTATTTTTTTTTTGTTACTTTTATCGAAAACAATTAAATATTGTTGTACATCGGTAAAAAAAACAGCATTTATTAGATGACAATGTTGTTAGTTTTGTCGTTATTTATCGTCACTTCATTAAACTGTTATTTAATTATTAATAACATTTTCTTGTCTGCTTACACTCCTTATGGCAGTGGCTAACGCCGCAAGTTTCCTCGCGAGTAAATTTCGTCTGCACTGTGGAAAATTGTACGATGTCGATTAGCAATATTGAGCTTATCTTAACAACATTTAACAACATGTATATTTTACAACTTACAAAAAACAAAATTTGAAATTAGGTTGTATTTTCAACAATTCAATGTTATATAAATTATTTCAAGAGTGGAGGTTTCCTTTAAGGTGTTTCACTGGGGTTTAAGATCTCACACACACTGATGATGATGATGATGATGATGATGATGATGATGATGATGATGATGATGATGATGATGA
>NW_028145551.1:470000-577500 GCF_977016875.1 Pavona decussata | reverse complement strand
AGGGCCAAGTGGTCTTCATTAACCACCAAGATATAATGAAGAAGGTTGGGCTAATTGCTGACGGGTCGCTCTGTTATTTACTGAGCGATTGTTTTAAACATTTATGATTGGTTATCAACAAAGTAAATTTCAAATTGAAATATTAACAACGCGTGGAATCCACTCCTCCTGTTTCTTTCCTATCGTCGGTTTAGTCCTCTGACCGAATAATTCTTAAAAGATAAGTATCCCTCCAAGGTCAGGGTGAGAAAAACACGCTTAGAGATAAAGGTAATCGAGATAAGATCTTTAAGATATTCAAAGCGTAAAAAGCTTTTAGGCTAAATTTGTTTACAGTTATTCAAAAATTTATGTCAAGGCTAAAGACTAGGAGACCGGTACACTTCTCACTTTACAAGCATTTTGGAAGCAGCGTCGACAAAATTGCAGGACTCATAAATGATGTATTAAACTCAATTATTGTTTTACATGCGCTCCCGCTAACACTTTCTATTGCGTAAGATGATATTAATTTTATGCATGGAGTTTTGACATTGCTGGGACGGGAAGGAGACTAAGCGAACGATTTCGCGAACATATTCGAGGCCGGCGTTTAAAGAAATGACAAAAATGCATCGAAACCGGTCGCTCAACACTTAAACGTACCAAATAATTCTTACCAACAAACGGCAGTCTGCATTTCCCTACATCATGGTAATACAGAAAACCGCAAAACGTTTACAGCAAAAATTTATGTTCCACATCGGCACTCAGTTAATCCACACGAAATCAACAAACGCTTTATTAAACGGAATAATGAGCTTTATTTGACCAAAAATGCAAACTAAATTGGAAATGTGGAGTTCACGAGACTTGACGTTATTTGGATAAACAATGTTATAATCCAACAATTTTATCTCTAGCACGCATTTGGTTTGCCTGAATACGCCGAGCTAAGACCTCGGAAATACCCGAGTGATATTCCCCAAGTGATATTTCCCAATTCCTAAAAGTTCAAGGTATCAAGTTGGCAATTATAATAGATGTTAAGATGGGAGAACTGTTCGCTTTTGTGACAGAAGTAGAAGTAAACCTGCTGATCGATAAAGCGGTACCAGAAAATGCCAAAAAAATCAACTTCATCGCTTTAAACGTTTTTGACGGTAAGCTGTGCGTAAGCGTAAACGTATATTTGGAAAAATGTTCAAATACTGAGAGAATTTCGCTTGGTTTGAACCAAGTTTTACTCTCTTCAACATCCGTTGAGTAAAAATGTTACCGAAAACTTATGAAAGACGAAACGTTTTAGCCCAATTATCATTCTAAGGTACTGAATAATGTGACCATAAGCGATAAAGAAAGAAGCGAAGACCGAAAGAAATTTAAATGGATAGCAAAATAAATGTCAAGTCCAGTATCGAAGAAAATAACAAATTAATACTTCCCGTAGGAAACAAGAAGGGCTAATTAAGAACTCTAAATAAAAAAAAGGAACGGAGTTATGGCGGCTGCATTTCGGTTAGTTTTATTTTAGTTTTTTTTTTTTTTTTTGGCTAACGACAACATTAACGCCTTTTAAACACCATATTTGCATAAGCAAGTACAGCATTATCTGTTCGGATAGATTAACTGAAAAGTTAAGTCGCGAAAATTTCTAGAGAACGGAAACTTAATTCTCGAATTCACAGGCAGTTGTTTGTTAACTGAACTTACTACGCATTTTTAACGATATTTGCCCCTCCCTCAAAGCAAAAGCACTTAGTTTCCCAGTGTTAGAAATGTCGAGATGACGTTGAGCCGAAGAAAAATGTAGATCCTTAAAGTCAAAACCACATCCGAATTTCTAAGGCGATGATGCATTCCGAACAGATATCCACCAACAGAATAATGGACAGTTGGGTGGTTCGGGCTTTTTGCAACAGCATTGCTGATCGTAAAGTTTGCCGAGCATTTGCATTTTCAAATAATGTGATTTTATGCATTTAGATTAACCTGTCAAGGTTGATCAAGGTCGCCAAAACACCGATGGAAAAAACAAAATAATTTTAAATCTCTATTGTCAGGGACCGAAATTCGTTTTCAGAAAAAAGCGCAAGGCCCCAATAACACTGGAATTGAACCACAGTATGTCAACATTTAACCAGTGATTATGGCAGTCGAAATAACGTAGACTAAATTAACATGTTATGGCCAAAACATTATCATGTCGTAGTTTCCTTTCGTATCCTAGTCCTGTTGAAGATTAAAACCTCCGTAGCCCACTTTCCTAGGAAAACAGCTCAATCTGCTTAATGGTAAAATTCCGTCAATCGTCTTGAGCTTACCTTCCGTTTATAATTTACGATGCAAAGAACCTGGTATCAATGTTACTCTTCTAACTTGCGAAAGACAATGTGATCTTCGGGGACGACGAAGAAATAACGAAGAAGGGTGAGCCAATTACTGACAGGTAACTCTACTATTGGGTGCCGATGACTATGGAGATTTATGATTGGTTGTAAACACAACATAAATTGCAAATTAGAAAATTGGTAATGCATGAAATCTACGCTCCCTTTCCATTCCCCTTACTTCAGTCTCCTAAGGAATGAAATTCTCTTTTTCTTAAGTATCTGAAGTATTCTTTAATTCCACTGATATGACCAAGTCGTATTGTAGTTCCTATAAAAACGTGTTTCTATGGGTTGAAAATTTAATTGGACTCTATCAAGTTTTAGCAGAATTATGATGCAAAACCTGACTTCAAATACTTAAAGACGATTTCTTAATGTCAAATTTTTGCAGCTCGATCTTCTTTTGTCTTCTCAACTAAGAACGATTTGCCGCACGCGCGCACAGGACAGCACTTTCCGTGAAGTGAGCCTAATTAAAGACAAAAGTTATCAAGGTAATTTATCTTCTAATATTCAAAGCGATAATAGGACCAAATTTTCTTCATACTTTGTTCAGAAACTAATGTCAAGGCTAAATTTTTCCGTGGTCATTCAAAGGATTTTTATTCCTTACATTAACGCTAATTTATAGCGGAGCTCCGCGCGCGGAGCCCCATAGCTAAGAGATTTTGGTAAACCCATGAATAAGATTTTTATTAATTTTGGCTAATGTCAGCATTAACGCCTTTTAAATACCATATTTGCATAAGCTAGTACAGCATGATAGGTAGTTCGTGCTTTTCTCAACAGCAGTGCTGAACGTAAAGTTCACCGAGCATTTGCATTTTCAAAAAATGTGATTTTATGTATTTGGATTAACCTGTCAAGGTTGCTCAAGGTCGCCAAAGCACCAATGGAAAAAATAAACTAATTTTGAATCTCTGTTGTTAAAGCCGGAATTCATTTTCAGAAAACAAGCGCAAAGCCCTAATAACACTAGAATTAAACCACAGTATGTTTGAAGTGAAGCGTTGTACCATTAGTTTCCGATTATCAAAATCTTGTATTTAAATTGTTTTAAAGCGAAATAGTGACTAGCAACTCCTCTTTTGGTTTCCCGTTGACTCCCATTGGTCGTGGATCACTTATTTGCCATGAGAAACATTGACAGACCTCTTTTATACCAGACACTATTGTGTTGTACAAGTTTACCTTTGATATCCTAGTCCTGTTGAGAAGTTCACTTTGGTAGGAAAACAGATCAATCTGCTAATGATAAAATTTCCTTCAAGCTTACCTTCCGTTTGTAATTTGTGATACAAAGTGGAAGAAGAATGCCACCTTCGGCGACCACCAAGATATAACTAATTGCTGACAGGTAACTCTTCTATTTGGTATTAACAAAGTAAACACATCGTAACTCTCAAATTAGATGATTGTCAATGCATAAAATCCACGCCCCGCCTGTCCAGTCCCCTTGGGTTGTCTTTTGCTAAGAGCAAGCATTGATTATTATTGTAACATAATGGCCATTTGAATGCTGCAAATCTTTTCATTAGGACGAGTAGAAACTTTCAGTTAAGGTCTATTGTAATTTGAAACTACTTTGTGTTTTCCTGATGTAAAAGAACATTTTTCGAGTATCATTTGCTTGTTCGTTCCATACAACAGCTGAGGTTGTTAATTTACATAATTGACAAATACTGGTATTTGAAGCGTGCAAGACTCTTGAAGTCGTTTAACCGCACGATTCTACTTTAAAATAAAGAACTTTGCGGAAGTTTTCTACTTAGCTAAGAGTTTTTGTTTAGCCAATTGAAACGCAAATAGACGAGCTGATTAAACTTGCTATTCTCCTTAACTCGTGGCTTTCGACACGACATATATTTCGGAGCCACCGATGTTGTCCTTGGCAACAAGTAGTTGTACTGGTCACGTGTTGGACACGATGGAGTAAAGACGTGCTCGCAGAGCTCCGTTGTAAGAAAATTTTTTTCTCCCCAGAATCATTCAGTTTTTTGATATTCTTTTTCTACACTTCATGTCAGCAAGACGGCTCAGATCTCGAAACAATTCTTCGACAAATTCTGAACGTGTTGCCAAGCAGGAGAAGTTGACAAATCCCGAAGAGACAGCCATGTGCGAGGAAGTGATGGCCGAGCTAAAGTCAGTGAGAGGTGATTTAAAAAGTCAAAATTCGGCCCTTAGTGAAAATCTAAAGGACTTTTAGCGAAATACCAATGCAAGGCTTGAGAAAATAGTGAGTGTCATATCCAAATTAGATGAAATGGATGTTCTAAAGACCAAACAGAAGGATTTAGAAAAAAATGTCGAGGGCGTGAAAGTATCTGTTGCCGCTATGAACGTCACTGTCAGCGAAATGGACAGCCTTCGTGGAGGATATACAGAACTGCAGAAAAAACAGGAGCATTTGGAACGTTATTCTCGCGATTATAATATTCGTGTTATTGGCGTTGATAAACAAAATGGCAAAGACTGTATGGCAATTGTTTTAAACTGCGTGAATCTACTGAGTCTCGAAGATGCGACTGGGGAAGTGGAGAATGCACATCGTACAGGAAGAAAACAGGGAGACAAACTGCGTCATATCATTGCCAAACTATATAGCAGGCCTTTCAAGAGAACGCTGCTTCAGACTGCCAAGAGTGTTAACAGAAAAGAAGCTCTAAACGGGGTACGATTCGTGGAAGATTTTATACCTAGTGACTTTTCAACTGGAAAAAAAAGCTCTCCCACTCGTTCAGAAAGCCTTTGAAGAAGGAACGATAGTCCGTTTTACCAAAGGAAAACTCTTTCTGGACGGAAATGTTGTTCCTGTAGTGTAGAATTGAATACAGGTTGAATACAACTGATGACCAATGATTTACATGAAATTCATTTTTGGATAATAACTAATAAACTTAGCCTAAATGTGATAAAGACTAAATACATGATTGTATCTAGTCATTATAGGATAAAACGCCTCGAGCATCAATTCAGTATACACGTAAATCACTATTACCTTACAAGGGATAACTCATGTAAATATCTTGGTGTCGAAATAGATCAATCTTTAACATGGCGAGATCATGTAGATAAAATTGCTAAGGAAGCCTCTGAAGGGATTGGAGCTCTGAGACGTGTTAGACATCTGATACCTCGTGAAACATTAATCACAATGTACAGCTCCCTTGTACTGCCATATTTCGATTATTGTACATTCTAGGCTTATTCTTTCGCGTATATCTAGGGTCAGAGGCAGTTCTAGTTTTAGTCTATCTTTCAACCGAGTATTTTAAATACTCTTTTCCTTCTTTTTGTTTTGTTTTGAGGGTAGCCATTGTAGTTTTAAACGCAGCGTCAGTGAAAATTGTGAAGCCGTAGTTCTGTTTGTTCAGCTATCTCTTGATGCTTGAAAGAAAACCTCTCAAACTTGTTGGTTTTTAGTCGGAGCCATCTTTTTTTCTAACGCCAAAGATGAATTTCAAAAGGAGGTCGTTCAGAACTTGGGGTGAAAGCTCAGGAAGAGATGTTGAACCAAGTAAACCAGGATTTGATGTCTGTATGAAATTCTTAAATAACTCGACGTCGTACGCAATTTTCCTCTTCGTATTCGAGTTTTCTTGTTCGTCTACGAATTCGATCTGTTCCTCATCTGTGATCTCGACAAATCTTTTTGTCTCCATTTTTAAAATAAACTTTATTTCGACTTGCGAAAAGACCAACTCAAAAACTCCCAAAAGACCAAACGACGGAAAACCACAAGTGCTTGACAGCGCGCGAGAATACTGCAGGCTGATTGGTCAAAAATGATATCACACATGTGTGAATAAAAATGATATCGTCACTGGCGGGATAGCGTTTTTATCGATTTGCTACCACTCAGTATACCACTAAATTTTATATAATGAAATACCATCGATTAAAACTGATCACTCATGCATAATATTACAACTTTAAGATGTTGATGCAAAAGTAAAGGGTCCTGGGATCTGGGAACTAAACTGCTCCTTGTTGAGTGACATACTATATGTCAATGAAATAAATCACATGATACCTATATGGCCTCAGGAAGGAAGGGAAGACCTTACTGATCCGCGCTCAGTGTGGGACTGGGTAAATTATAATATAAAGAAATACTCTAGGAAATATGACAGGAATAAAAGCAAACAAAGAAAGGCGGAAGAGGAGTTAGTAAACAAAGCATTTCACGAAGCACATTTAATTTTTAATTTTTCAAAATAATCCTTTTGAAGAAAATTTAGTAAATTTAAACTCATTGAAAAAATGTATAGAGCGTTTTCATTCACGTGACTACCGGTCATAATGGTTTACCTAAACAAAAGAAAGTATTTGCATAAAAATAGTCAAGAGTTCAATTCCCAGAGATTTAGTTTTAGTCCAGTCAATCTGTGAAATTTGAAGGCCAAACCCACCACAAATTGCAACAAAAGCGAAACATGTCTCATTTTATTCCCAATTTATTGGGGAATAACATACTAAAAGTCACCGTAAATCGAAACATTGGAACAATTTCATTTTGGACAAAGTTTAAACCACTATAATTTCATCCAAAATTGTATGCATATTTAATATCGCAGCCAAAGTTTAACAAAGTGCGAAGATCTGTAGCTCCTACAGTTGAAGCTATGAGAACAAAAATTAGCAATCGGATTATGTAACATTTATGTACAACACTGCCAATGTAGGGACGTTCATTAGCGTGGCTTATGACGTAATATGACGTCACATTTGTCGAATTATTTGTAGAACAAAAAAAAAACCAGCTAACTTTCTGATCAAGACCAAGTGCAACGGCATTTTGTGGAGGGTCGTCATGTCGTGCGCCTTTCTGAACGATATTGGCTGAACTGTCTACCAATCTAGTAATCGAACAAGCCCCAATGAGAAGTATTAAGAGTGCAGGGGGTTTGATAAGGGGAAGAGGTATTGATGAACAGCAGAGACATTAGTGGTTGTTATCTATTCCAGCGTGTGCAGGTGAAAGAAGCTCTTCAGGGATACACATCAGTCAGCTATTGCACAAGTGATCAACACAACGACATATCGATACCTCGTCAAGAGAGAGACACCAGAGACACACACAAGGTCCTGGAATACTTACAATCCAAAACACCATTTGATGCAAATGGCAGCAGACTACTGGTGTCATAGCAAGTTGTTCAGTTAACCTGGCAAGGGCAGTCAAGTTGGAAAGAAGATCGTGGATGGCCTGGTTAGCCAGAAAGTGCAAAAGTATGTTTTCAAGAACAAAGATCAGGCTGTGACCCTTGTCTTGAAGCAAAAGATGCAGTGCACACAGGCACAGAAACTGTGGTTGTTGATCCTTTGCTTCTGTTCCAGCGTCTCGTTTCAGCAGGGACACTTAAGGTAGAGTTGTTGGACGAAGGTTTCACTCATGAACTTTGTAGCTATCCACCTGCACTTTTTAAAACGACAAATGTTTTACTTTCCCCAAACAAAGCTGCACTCGCCTATGCCATATGGAAACAAGTTTTAGCTATGCCTACACCTGCCCAGTACGTTTTGGATGGAGGTGCCCTTCTCTACAGAAATTGTGGCCTAGTGGTGAGAAATTTGAAGCAATCTGTAGTCGCCACGTTAAGTATGTGACGGACAAATATAGATCTCCTGTCATAGTTTACGATGGCTATCAAAACGGACCGTCCACAAAAGACAACACTCACAGTAGACGAACCAAATCTAGTATGGCTGCTGAAGTGCGTTTCACTGGGGATATGATATGTTCTATCAAGAAGGATGTGTTGTTATCCAACAAGACCAACAAACAGAGGTTCATAACGCTACTCTCAGGTCACTTCCAACAGAACAACATCGTAGTCATAAATGCAGAAGCTGAGGCAGATGTGCTAGTGGTACAAACAGCAATTGAGTCAGCTGCATCGAACGACACAGTTTTAGTTGGCGATGATACAGATCTCCTCATACTTCTTTGTTGCAATTCAAAGAGCTCAAATTGTGAACTGTATTTCAGACCGGAACCAAAGTCAAACTCGTAGCGAGCGGCGCGGTGCTGGAACATTAATCAGGTGCACAGAGTGCTAGGTGATCAGATCTGTGACAATCTTCTATTCGCGCATGCATTGCTGGGATGTGATAAAACCTCCCAAGTGTTTGGTATTGGTAAGCAGGAGGCTTTAAAGAAACTCACATAGAATGCTTTTTTCCGAGATAAAGCGGATGTGTTTCAGGACCCGCACGCTACACTAGAAGATATCCGCATTGCTGGGGAAAACGCACGGGTCTGCTTGTACAACGGCAGACCTGGTGACAAGATCGATACTCTTTGGGTGCAGCATTTCCACCGCAAAGTTTCACCCAGCACGTCATGTGTGCAACCGCGGACACTGCCACCAACACCAGCCGCAGCCAAGTACGATAGTCTACGTGTGAACCACCAAGTCTAGCAATGGCATGGAGTGTACAATGGTGCGCTACAGAATGGGAGTAGAGATTGAAAGATGACAAGATGTCGCCTGTTGCAGCTGACCTGCAACCTGCACCAGAGTATCTTCTGGAAGCTATCAATTGCAACTGCAAGACAGACTACAGTTCTAAAGCTGCAGTTGTGTGAAGTTTGGTTTGTACTGTTCCCTTGCATGTGGGCAATACAAAGGTCTGCTGTGTTGCAATGTAGAACATCCTGAGGGAGATTGTGATTCTGACGATGAGTGACATATTATTAAGAGTTCATCTGCCGCTTCAGGTACGTTTTAAGCTCTTACTACTAATGTGGCCCATTAGTCTGGTAATTAGGCTGATACTTACAGTGTATAATAGTTAGGAGCCTACTAGCAGGTGCACCAGTTCGTATACAGTTAAAGTGTTCTTCAAACACGCTTCCATATCTGCCAATTATTTTACATTTTTACATTCATCGCCTATTTAATTAGTATTAAAATAATAACATAAATTCTTTCAAACTTTGTTATAATTACTTAAAAAAATAGTCAGAAATGAAGTTGTTGTCAGTGAGTTTTTGAACTTTTCGAAATACGAAACCTGTACTCCAAAATACTACAATTATCAAAGTTTATTCCGTCATTATTACGTCAGGCCTCATAACATGCACCTATACCACTCTTAAATTGATTTACTTTGTTGCCCAATCGACTTTTGTCAGCATACATATTGCCATTTTTTTCGAATTAGAGAGTCTACTTCTAGCTCGGTATTCCATCGGTACTGTTGCTGCATAAATTAAATATGGCGGATTTTCGAATTTTAATAGCGATTCAAATTCCCGCAAAATTAACCTTGTTCCAATGCTCCGATTTTCGGTGACTTTTAGTATGTTATTCCTAATGGTATTACCAGTAAAATGAGACCTATTTAGCTTTTGTTGCAATTTGTGGTGGGTCATTCACTAACTTTACCGGACTATTTGGGACGCCAACATGGCCGCCATTTTTTTTGTTTTGGGACACTAACATGGCCGCCGTGACGTCAGGTGAAAACACTCTATAGATAAATTATATCAGAAAAAAGTCGAAGGTATAATAGTAAGATCCCGTGCACGATGGCATGAAAAACGGGAAAAGAATTCCAAGTACTTCTTCAATCCAGAGAAACGAAATCATATCAAGAAACATATAAGAAAACTTCGCATGAGCGGTGTTGTTATAACTGGTCCATTTGAAATTTTGGAAGCACAAAATAATTTTTATGAAAATCTTTTTAAATCTAGACATAAGCGGTGCGAACAACAACACGGATCTTCTTTTAGTTATAACAACTTGCAAATGTCGACCCTGTCAAATGCATCTAGCAACTTGGTGAAGGTACAATTAGCCTGGAAGAATGCACCAGGGTGCTAAACTCCTTTCCTTTACTAAAATGTTCCTGGAAATGATGGGCTACCTGTAGAGTTTTACAAAAAATTTTGGAATTTAGTTGGGGGTATCTTGTGGATTCTCTCAATGAGTCATTTGTAAAAGGGGAAATGACCTCATTGCAAAAATAGGCAGTTATTAGGCTTATTGAGAAAAAGCATTAAGATTGTTGTGACCTGAAAAATTGGAGGCTAATTTCATCACTCAACGTCGATGCAAAGATAGCTTCGAAAGCTATTGCTGAAAGAATGAAGCGACTACTGTCAAATTTGATACATGAAAATCAATCTGGTTATATTCCGGGTAGACGTATCAATTAAAATATAACGTTCCATTCTGGATATATTAGATTAAACGAAAGATAAAAAATTGCAAGGTCTTTTGGTAATTATCGATTTTGAAAAAGCATTCGATAGTTTAGAATGGGACTTTCTAATTAAGTGTTTAAAACATTTTAATTTCGGGCCTGATTTCATAAGATGGGTTAATATTTTCTATTCGAATATTCAAAGCTGCACAATTAACAATGGGCTATGCTCTCACTATTTTAATATAGAACGTGGTGTGAGACAGGGTGACCCTTTCTCGCAATACCTTTTCGTTACTGCAGTTGACATATTGGCTATTGCTGTTAGAAACCAAGAAAACATTAACGGAATTAACATAAATGGTTAAGAAACTAAATTATTGCAATTTGTAGATGACACAACTGCTGTGTTATCAGATTTGAATTCAGCGCGTGCTTTGTTTAAACTTCTTGGAAGTTTTAAGAAAGTCTCTGGACTAAAGCTTAATGTCACAAAAACTGAGGCAATGTGGATTGGATCTCTTCGGAACTGTGAAGAAGAACCACTTGGAGTTAAGCGGCAAACGTGTGTCAAATTTTTAGGAACTTTTTATTACTTTTGACATACAACTTCTTGTCGAGAAAAATTTTAAACAGAGATTAAAGAAAGTTAAAATACATCGAATTTTTGGAAGTGGAGAGGCTTATGAATTCATGGTAAAGTAAATATCATTAAGACGTTGTTACTCCCAAAAAATAATGATCTATTCCAGTTAAGGACTCCGTCCAAAGTTATTAAGGAATTCAACACAATGGTATTCCAGTTTTTTTATGGAATGGGAGTGATAAAGTTACTCGTCGGGCAACGTACGCGCCATATGACTTAGGTGGTCTTAAAATGATTGCTTACGAGAATATGATTAAGGCATTGAGGTTAAGTTGGTTAAAGCGGATAGCTGATGTCGACTGTACCGGCGTTTAAAAGTCCTAACTAAGACTCCTTCCAACTAACCAAGGTGGATTGTTCCTTATTGAATGTAACTATGAATTGAAGAAACTAAATATTTCTTTAACTTTTTACCATGAACTATTACTGTGGTGGTCAAAGCTAAGAGACATTGCTGATCTGGTTAATAATCACAGATACATTATCTCGAGCAACAAAGAAATTTTTTATTGAGCGAAAAAGCGTCTTCTATAGACAATGTTTTGATCATGGTATTAAATACACAAAATATTTACTTTTTGATAAAACAAATATATATAGCGACCTTTAATGCTGTGAAAAGACAGGGATTAACAAAGTCTAATTTCATGACATGGACAGGTCTAAGGCAATCAATTCCAGAAAACTTGCGCACATCAACTTCGCCTAATTTTAAGGTGATTCTTGATTTGGAAACGTTTCAATGCCGCAATTATTACAGCTATTTGATGAAACATGTATATGAAAGGCCTAGAAAATGGGCGAGGTTGGGTGAAGATTTTTATTCGGGAGATGACCAAATTTCTGACGTCTTCCTGCTGCCGATAAGAATTGCAAATGAACCTTATGTAACCTCCTTTCAATATAAGGTTTTAAATTCTATTTTTTACACAAATTATATACTTTATAAAATAGGCTACGTTTCAACCCCCAACCATCGTCTTATTTTAAAGATAAGTGCAATACCCTTTCACAGGTTGCAATTTTGCAGTTTTTCCACTCAATATTTAAAGCTTTATAATATAAATGTAATAAGTTTAGCAACTGTCCAAACGATTACTGATATCGTCTTGTTAAATGCCATTTTGGACGCTGTTTAATTGTCAAGATCTTTTCTGAGCCTTTTTATCTCCAATCTCAGCTCGATATTTTCCAGTTTTCTAAGACGCAGTATGTCGTCTTCTAAATCTGCTTCCTTGTTACGTGTAGGTGATGTTATCCCCTTGACCTTTCTAACTGATGCCTGGCAGAGCTTCTCGTCTGATTTTTCTTGGCCTTTTGTTTTTAAGACTGCGTGCTTTGGTAGCATTTTTGGTGAGCCGCCCATGCCATTGCCAGTTTCAGCGGTAGAAACTTGTACTTCACTGCTGGTCATACGTCTGGGTTTCTGTGTAGTGCGATTGGAGATACCCCTACTGTTGTGCCTTTTAGAGCGAAATAGGGCCTGCAAATCAAGTTTACATGTTATTTATTCCGTACGATGCGATGCACTATTAAGGAGGATCCCTACTTTTTTTACTAGCCATCTCGGGATACTCGGGTTTCCTATAAATGGGGGCTACTAATACAGGGATATTTTTGCGCAGCTTAAAGGTATGCAGAGAAAGCAGAACTTAGCAAGTGCTCTTGGTATCCAAAAAGAAAATTGAGGGGGGGGGGGGGGGGGGTTGGTAACCATGCAATTTTTAGAGATAATAAAGCTTCAATTTCGAAAACATCGCCATACATTAATTTCTGTTTTACTGTTTTTAAGAATAATTGTTCCTTCACTATCTATATAAAAAAAAAAATGCGTAGCTACCCCCAATTTTCTTTTTGGATTTCAATAGCCCTTGATAAGATCTGCTTTCCCCGCATAGTCATAAACCACAAAAAATATTTTCTTATTAGTAGACAATGTCAATAAAACGAATTAGAATTATGGATGAAGTATGAGGTACTGTTATTTTGGCAAAAAACTATTTTTGGAGGCGTAGGAGGGCTTATTTCTCCTTTTACAACACTTTCCTATCCACCCCTCTATAGACACATCCTCTCCAAAAAAAAATCAAAAAAAAAATTGTTTTATTATTTTTATTCCATTAGATGGTTATCAATAAAAAAATATGTAATTTATATTTTTATTTATCTTTCTCGACCAGATTTGGAGGAATTGCAGCAAAATAAATCAGGGAACATTTTCTTTTTTTTAACTTTTCTTTGCACAACCAGACCTCCTGGTCATATTTTATGTATCAGTTTGTGAAACATTAAGCTGATTTATGATAATTATATTTTTTTGATGAAACATTGTGACCTCAAATGGAGACAAACTTTTTTTTCTTTAAAGCCTCGTCATTTCTGATTAAAATGATGTACAACTTTCTACTCTCCTGTAAATAGTTTTCGAAATATTAATTAAAATAGGAATGTGGTCAAAATATGCCTGTTTTTCAGTGACAGGGATTGGACGCTCTCTTAAATGGTCTTGACAGCAGCAGGTTACTAATAGGTTTTAAGAAAAAGTGGACACTTAAAAGTTAAGCGAAAACATGTTTCGACAGAACCAACTTTCATCGTCAGTTACCAGCCTCCTCCATAGGCACTTCGTTTCGCTTTTTAGGTAAAGGCGAGCGCGAAACGCGAGTGACTGGTGACAAAGCGCGAGGGATAACGGGAAGGAGAAAGAAGAGAAGAAAAGCGCCTGCGAGATCTTGTGTCGATTTCTTTACAATTTTGTCGTTTTCTTGTCATCGTCATTTTTCAGAGTTTGTAAGCCTTGAAAGCGCTCGATTTTGGTAGCATGTTGTTGTCAACTTAGTAGACATTAACTGGACTGGCAAATGGTTCAAAATTCGCAAAACTTCAGTTGGAATGGCTGCCAAAGAGGTCGAGGATACGTGTGATGATTCATTCGACCTTGAAGACATCATTTGAATTGATGAATTGACAATATCGGATAAGTCTTATTTTAACATTGAATAAGTTGTTTGTTTGTTTTTTTAGAATAAGGATGAGAAAATACGGGAGAGCAGTTGCAGAATATCCGGCCACTATTGTTTACTTGTTTCGGAACGTTCTCTTTTCTTTAATTGAGTTCAATAACCACGCAAACGGTTCAAAAATCACACATCATTTCAGTGAAAAGAGACCTTTATATCACAATATTTTCTTTACTGTTCAATTCAATAGGTCAATAACTATACAAACAGCTCAAAAACCACACATCAGCTCAGTGACAGCAGACCTTAATATTAAGAGTATTCGATCTACCATGAAATTCTTTTTTATACTGATATTACACTGATATTATGAACGTTTTGTTGCCTTTTGTTACCCGTTTAGCTCAAAAGAGGAGTAGACAGGAAGCATATTAGACGAGGCAGGACACATGTATTCGTAAGACTTCTTCACTCACTAGATTTAATGATGTCCTCAGGAACACTTTTCTTCAGGAAGCCAAACAAAACGCAAATATACACTTAAACCTGGAGGGCTTTCCAAAATTGCAATTTGAACGGAGGAAACGACATTCTCATTACATTCTACTTAAAGTCATTAAGTATAAAGTTAAGGCTTTAGTTACACCGATTTATCGCCGTCTTGCTTTTTGACAGGAATTTTTGACATCAAGGACACGAGGAGGCACCAAATACAACTCTTGCTAGTGAAGTAAATTACAAAACTGAGGTTAGTCGCCTGAAATCTGGCCACAATAATAACCTCTTACTAACCGAGCGCGAGGGCCGTACTGGGGAATATTGGCTCAAGGTCGTGGCAGTACGGACCAAGCGCAGAGAGGTCCGTACAAAAACGACCGAGGGCCAATATTCCCCAGTACGGCTCGAGCAAGCTAGGTTAGTAAGTAGTTTATTATATGGCACTCGGAGCAAACTTGTTTATTTATAAAGACGCACTTCCGGTCACTTGAATTCAAAGGGTTTCCGTCGTGACGTGTTTTTGATGACGCCAGCAACCCAGAAAGAACAAGCTACGGTACCACGAGTTTGAAAAAAAAATTTACTGAACGTTTACATGTAATCATGTTGATTATAGAAAAGACTTCAAGAACGATTTGCAGCGGAATTTGACGAAGATCTTAACAGCTGCGGTTTGTTTTTGAAACGCACAAAACTGGTTTCGTCGAAACTTTACTAGCGCATCACAAAGTACGGATCAAGAAAAAGGTGACTGTGAAAATCACATTCAACTTTAAGAAAAACAGCATTAAGTCAATCGTCCTCATCGCTCTCATCTCTGGCTTGGAAACCCAAGTGTAGGGATAAAAACCACCACACAGTTCTTTGAAGTGCAACAGGATTAGAATCGCCGAATTCTCCTGCCTCTAAAAGAGCATCTTCTTCGTTTTAGTCAATCGCCTGAGCGGCTTGCAGCTTGTTTCTTCTGTCGTGCTTGTGAACTAGTGACTTGTGCTTCGCAGCTAGAACTCTTCTCGATTTTTCAAACTCGTTGTCATTGAGTATGCTGAATGGATATTTCTTCTCAGATAAGTATCGCTGTATATTGTGCTGAAAACTGAAAAATGTTGCTGGCTCGTATTCACCTTTTCCTGCGTACGTTCATAAAAAAAAAATTGACGAAAGGTGGTCAAGCTCGGACGCAGGTAGGCTTTCAATTGTTTGACTATTCAAGCCATTAGCTTCAATAAAACGGAGTAGCGTGTTCATATCAGTAGACGTCTTCCTTTTATGTTTTCACTTCTCTGTTTGTTTAAGAAATCGTCAATGGCTTCGTCGCTTTCGCTGGTGCCTATTTCAGAGGTTTCTAGATCTTTGGGATAGTAAAATTTGCTTTGTGAATGATATTCTTCTTCGTCCATGTTGGAATCAGTCTTTTGGGTAGTTTCTTTGCAAAGAATGAAAGTATTTTCAGATTTTCTTTTCGCAGTTTTAGCTGCAAATTTTCAAATTTGCCGTTTCCACGGAAACGGTCCGCATGGTAAAATCCCGACCAAGAAAGAACCAATCAGCACGCGCGGATTTACCTCAAGACTACCTTGCCATATAATGACAACAGATATCACCTATCTATCAGAGAATATAAATTTGAACCAAGAAATACATTCAGAATAAAGAAAAAAAAAAAAAAAAAAAAACAAGACAACACCGAAATTTACTCACGCTCTACACACGACGGCAAAACATCTGTTTTCACGTCGAAGAGGAGAGCTATTGTCGCATGCGCAGTCATGTCGAGTGGTATAATTTGACTTCCGGTAAAACGTCGTCCCCCGGCTCCCGCCCTGGTGCTTTAGGTCTCCAGTATCACAAATCTCAAACGTCAGGATGGTTTGTTTGTTTGTTTGTTTTTGAACACCGCGGTGGATAATACTCGAAAATTTGCATGGAAGAGTGTAGCACACTTCTTAAAACCCTTACCTTATTTCAGAGCTGCATAATAGGTGATTTTCCGACCCTACAGTAATGATAGCCTATTTAAGGACGCGCCAATTAAATAAATATAAAAAAAGGTGCTAAATTTGTTAAAAGACCGGGATGAACGCGGAAAATTAAACATTTGAGTAGAAGCTGTGTTGGCCTTCCAAACCCATGCATTTTACTCGTAAGAACATACCCGATATAAAAATAAATAAAAAATAAAATAAATAAATAAATAAAGTGGTATCCACGGATTAACTTTTGTCTCCTGCAGGTCGAATTGGAATTTGGAAATGCTGGTTTCTGTGGAGGGAGGAAAACCGGAGTACCCGGAGAAAAACCCTCGGAGGAGGGAGGAGAACCAACAATAATCTCAACCTACATATGACGCCGAGACCTAGAATCGAAGCCGTACCGCATTGGTAAGAGGCGAGTGCTCTCACCACTGCGCCATCCCTGCTCCCCTAAATACCCAATTTACCCAATTCCAGATCCCGATGGTCAAAATATATACCCTACCTCAGACCAAAGAGGCCTAAAACCATTCCCTTTGGCACGGTTCATACCTATATGGCTTACTGAGGAGGAGTACACTTCTGCGACCCCCCGGCTTTTCAACTAAAATCCCACATTACAGAATAGCTAGCTCAACTGCCGATAACAAGAATATCGGAGGTTAAATGTAATTATAGATTAACAGGTACAAATTAAACATGATTTTAGGTTATGATGGTCATGCAATTCATTGCAAAATTTTGTACTTTCTATAACTCGGGGCAGATGACTACCATTGCTGACATTTCTGTCATAACAAAAGCATTTGTTTTTCTCTGCGGAAAAGAAATGCTAGCTAGACCAACGAGTCTGAGAAGACATAGGCAAATTATATGTTTTGCTCCGTAAATAGTCGCATTAGAAATACGGATTTTTGGTTTATTAAGAAAATCGAAAGGTTTCTTTGGCAAAATATCGGCTTGAAATTTCGTAAAGCTAGAAACTTAAATTTGTTTCGTTTTCGGAGGGGCAGCAATGTTTTTTCAAAGAGAACAACTGTAGGCTACTTTTTTTCGTAATGCCAATAACAACTAGTAGTTGAGGAATTAAATTTCGTTCCCATAAAATTTCCTGCAACCTAAATTTTCGGTAAAAGCATCCAAACAAATCAAATTATGTTCACTTACACAATTGTCACTGTAAAAGAGCCCAAGACGATCTGAAAACACAAGAGATAGGTTTTTAAGCATTTTGCTTAAAATTTTTCGTTGGTTGCGCATGTTTTCAGGTCAGAACACTTGGCAAATGAATTAAAGACTGTAAACGGTTTGTTGGTAAAAACAATGCATATTTTGATGGCAATTTTACTATTGGGAATTAAGGAACCTTTATAAGGTCACAACTCAGAACAAATGAAATAAAAATATCAAAGAGGCTATGGTAAAGGAAACAAAACATAGATTGATACTTGTTTGCTTAATTTTAGGCGAGCGCTTAAGATAGCTTATTTTCGGTTTTTTGGTCCACATTCGCACGCGAGAGTTGCCGCTTACAAGAGATTACAAATTTAGACTTTTAGGACATATCCCGGAACGTAGTTGATGTTCGATTAGGATGGTTTGATTCTTTTCCAATTTTCAGATTAAAGTTGGACGGGTTGGGCTGGAGACTGTTTACATACAAAACACCACCTCTACAGCGACCAAACGTATTCTCCTTAAATGACATCGAGCCAAACCCAACGGAACCAACTGGCGTTGAGATTACAAATTTTATGACACAAGTTCCTCAAAACCATTTTTATTTCTTTCAGCTGAGTGAGCATTGATATCAACTGACAGCATTAAGTTTCATGTCTAACGAGCAAATGTCGTGCTCTTAACCTTTAACTAACAATTATATCTGCCTTATAGCAACTAACAGCTAACTCAGAATAAGGCTCACAGTTGTTTGATTTAGTATTCTTCGGCAGGCTTTTCGCAAAGAATGGTGGGGCTCTTGGGAGCCCAACCTCCCGTCATTTCGCATGGGGCATCATTCCACTTTCCTGGGTGTCCAAAAAAGTGCGCACAGTTCTCATTTCCCATCAGGTTGTTAGGTTCTCCTTCTCCCCAGTTCACGTACTGTCCCTCCAGTGGAGTGCCATCAACCCAATACCACTTGGAGTCATCAGTGCTTCTTTTCAGCCCAATCCACGCTTTCGTCTCAGTGACCGTTTCCTTTTCCATCACCAGTTCGTAAACGAACTCGTTTTCTTCGGCTGAAGTGATAACAGCAAGGTCTCCTCCCAGGTTTTGACAAACTGCTCGAGCATCGCTCCATTTCATGGTTACAGTATCCTCGACGTAATAGCATGAATTTCCGTCAAATTCTCTCCAGCCCAGTGGACAAACTGTAAAGCAAAATACAAGAGCTTTGTTTTATTTCCGTTCATCGCATATCTTCTGATCCCATCTAATCTCATCTCATCTCATCGTATCTCATCTCATCCCATCTTATCTTATCTTATCTAATCTTATCTTATCTCCTCTCATCTCATCTCATCTCATCTCATCTCTTCTCATCTCATCTCATCTCATCTCAGCTCATCACATCTCATCTCATTACATCTCATCTTATCTTATCTTATCTTATCTTATCTTATCTTATCTCATCTCATCTCATCTCATCTCATCTCATCTCATCTCATCTCATCTTTTCTTATCTTATCTTATCTTATCTTATCTTATCTTTTGTAACTGGTCTTTCGTTTTCCTATTTTTAGTCGATCTGTCAAGTATAAGATGGTTTCTGTCACCATGGTCATCACAGACGTATACATTTCATGACATCATTTTCCGCATTTTGGTCTTCAGTTTTGGTAAGTTAGTTGATGGAAAAGGACATTTACCAATTCCCATTGCAAGTGACGACACACGATGAACAATTGATTTCTTAATAGAGAGTCTCGCGCAATTTTCTCTTTTGATGTAATTCCTCGCGAAGCGAGGGCCGAAGGCCCGAGCGTAGCGAGGTTAATAAATTTGTCGGGCCGAGCCGGCCCGAGCGGAGCTAAGCCGCGCGAATTCGAGCGAAAAATATATTTATATATATATATATATGTTTTTTTGAAGGTGTCCGCACTTGAATGACGTCAGACTGTCTGGCGTCGTCTGAAAAAAATCTGCATACATCGGAAAAAATATGCGTGCATGATCAAATTTCAACTGCAATGTTCATCAATATTCACTGGATACAGAAATCTCTCCACAATCTTTTCCCTTTCTTTTAGAAATCTTTTTTTGTGAAAGATTGCATTGAAGAAATTACACGTTTTGTGGCCGCGGTAAAATAATTTTCCGTGGGAAATAAATTCATCGAACACGACAGCGCTGCACGCCCGTTGTACATTTCATCGCGTCAGAAATAGATTTTTAACCGCAAACTAGCCTGTGGAACTACGAAAAGACCATGCTCATCAAAATAGTTGCTATGTTCAGAAACCTTTTAATCTCCTCACTTGATGCTACAACACGAAAGAGGGCTTTCCACCCAGCCCCAGCTTCGCGAGGTTTTGCGAGTCACGTATTTCTAGTATATTAAACAAGAGGAAGAGTGTTTCCTCCGATTTTCAAACAGCGAGAAGTAGGTTGGAAAAACGAGGCACCGCCGATTTTTTTGAACCAACTTCGAGGTGTTTGAAAATAAAGGAAAACACTCTTTCGAGTGTTTGATATAGCTTCTCAAACTATTTATAATTTTTGGAGACATTCAAACCAAACTTTCACAAAATTTTATGATATTTAAGATCACATTTCTAAGCCTCCTTCACGGTAGTGATTTGCTTTGTTTTGGCTTAATGAATTGTTAATGAGTTAGAGAACCTTAATAAAAATTGCTATAGGTGGAAACTTAGAATTTGCGTCTTTCTATCTGTTCTTTTTCGACAAACGTAGAACTGACGTTCTTGATTTCAATGCTCACTTACACAATAATGAACACTTAATTCCTATTAACAACCTAGACAGAAAGGACGAATCATTCCTGATGACCCTTCTTTAACATTTTTAAATTTTACTTTCAACTTTCAAAGTACTTAATGGTATGGCACCAGCTTATATTACTGATTTAATCAATGTAAGAGAGCACGCACACTATTCACTGCTCTCTAATTTAGGCACTGTTCCATTTCATCCGGCAGGAAAAAAGAAAAAATCCGTTGGTGAGAGATCTTTATCTGTAGGTCCGCCTACACTGTGGAACGTGTTCCAAGCAAGCCTTCACGGTGTTGATTCCATTTTAACTTTTAAATTTTGACTCTAAACATATCCTTTTAAAGTTGGCTTTTACCCTTTAGCGCTTGAATAACTATTTCATTGTGAAATTTAGTTTATGTAAACATTTAGTGTATTCTAATATTGTAATGCTCTTTTGATCATTGCATGTTAATTAAAAAGGTAAATATAAATATCAATAAATTATATAATTATGAATTATTACTCTTATTATTACTGTTATTATTATTATTATTATTATTATTATTATTATTATTATTATTATTATTATTATTATTATTATTGTTATTATTATTATTATTACTATTATTATTATAAGGCTGTTCGGAACGTGTTTTCCCCTTAAAGTTTAAACTATTCTTATTCTTATTTAAGAGGAATAAAAAAGTGTAGCTTGTAAAGTTGTTCTTTATTTGAAAGATGGGAGTTGTTCCACAATGTATTTATAGACCACCTGTCTGTTTATCACATTTTGGAAACAAATTTAGTTCGCGACTTGCCCAGGCATGTCCTATGGACAACTCTTTCTTCCTTTTGATTTTGCCTGTACCAAATACACATCAAGTGATACAACAACAACAACAACAACAACAACAACAGCAGTTCTTTACAAATTCAGATAATTATATGACAGTGTGGCTTGGGACAAGATTGATGCGGTGTGGGAAGAGATAGATTTAATGGTTAATTATTGCGTAGTGTCTCCTGAGCGACCTCTTTCAGGTCAGATAGAATAAGTGTGGTTTGTTTCTTGAGAAACAGTGGAAGTCGATGTTTAAGATAAGCAAACGAGGAGAGAAGGCCAACTGCTCAAAAATACCAAGTCCATTGCCCAAACCCAGGAGGCCTTACTTAAAAGAAGCCGATTGTGATGGTCTTTTCCAGAGCAAACCTGAAACATGATAAATTTACTACGCAAAGAGGCTGGAGAAAACATGTCTAAGAACAAAAACCATAGGTACTATTATTGCGACGAGAAGCCAGACTGCACTCAAATTAAATCGCTTCATAATCAAGAAAACAAACAAACAATCAAACAAACAAAAAGCCAATGATCAGAAGATTTCACAAAAAATAAGAACAGTTGTATCTTTTGAGACGACAGGCGAAAATGTGTGGAATTGATTTTGTTATGGCTAACTGGCAGTGGCGGAGGTTATAAACGTGATTGACATGCAAGCACAACAAATTGACAGTAAGTGCTTAAAGTGTCTTAAATTTTGTTAGAAAGATGAGAAAAGTCAATTGTGCTTTGGAATCTGTATTATGAGTGTTGGTCTCGACAAATTATGGGCTTAAGAAAGATGCGCAAGACCGTTGCCAAAATGATGCTGTTGCAGTAGACCAGCGAACTCCACATCGGCGCCTTAGAAGCAAAGGGACACTGGGCCACGCTTGAAGAGTTTTTGAAAGTGGCAGGGCGTTACTTACTACGTTACGAGAGCGTGCTGAAATCATGTAAAAAACTGTACCTATCATTTGCTACTGAATATATTTAGTCGTGCCGGTATTTGCTTATAAAAGTAAAAGGCTCGAACCCGATAACATATTAGTATTATTTTAATTACCGTTTCAGTGGTGAACAAAGGCAAGTCTAACAGTGGGTTTTAATACATACCTTAAAACTGAGTTACCGCGCTTGCGCTGTGGCCATGGCGGTCATGAAGTGAAATGAGAACGACCTATTTCTCACTAAACCTTTATAGAATGGAAGCTAGATTATTAAATTTCCGCTGTTAAGTCTTTGTTTTCGATAAATTCCAGCCAGTTTAGAAATTGTCTGGACAGTGCAAAATAGAATATATCCGGACCATTTATAGTGATTAGGTAAGAATTGCAATCACATTTAGGGCCCAGTTGCTCGAAGCATGGCTAGCGCCGACCCGGGTTAAATATCATGACAACCTATAGGTTTTAATACCTCTTAACCAATGGTTAGCGCTAACCATACTTCGAGCAACTCAGCCCTGTTCGCTAAGTTTTGTCAAACGCAAACATAGTTTTGCTGACAATTCCCAAACGTTAGACAACGATGCCTTTATCAAATTTAACATGCCTGTGAAGGTTTAAAGATACTAAATATCATGTTTTAGGATAGTTTCATGAGATTATTAGTCACGTGACCACACCTAAGGTTCAGACTTTGTTATTCCGCTCCACAAATCTTACTATTGCTTGTTTGTCTACTTACCTTTATTTTTGCACGACCAAGAGTCAAAGGGACAAGCTAAGGAGAAAATTATGAAAATTAAATGCTCGATTCATCTCAGGTCTGCCGTGAAGACTAAAAGACACTAAGTAATATGTTTTAGGATAGTTTTATGACGTTATCAGTTACGTGACCACACCTAAGGTTCAGACTTTGTTATTCCACTCCAGAAATCTTACTAATACTTTTTTTGTCTACTTACGTTCGAACTTGCACGACCAAGAGCCAGCGGGACAACCTGCGGAGAAAATTATCGAAATTAAATGCTTGCTTCATCTCAGGTTTGCTGTGAAGGTTAAAAGACACCAAGTATTATGTTTTCATTGGGAGAAAGTCTACGATGTAGGTATTTGTTTTGCTTTTCTTTACTAAGCCTAGTGTTTGGTTTAAAAAAAAAAAATAAAAAACAATCAGACCACACTGCCAACCAATGAGAAGTAACACAAAAAACAATCGATACTTGCCCGCTGGAGTTTTCCTTCGCTTGACGATCGTTTCATGAATTTGTTTCTAGTTCTGATTGGTTCATTTCGCTGTCTGTATTTTATTATGATTGATCAGAGTAACAACATTTTTGGTTTTAGTTTAACGATTCTCAACTTAAAGCCACTCGATTTTATCTAATATATGTTTGACTCAATTTAAGTAACAAATGAAATGATAACTGCCTGGTACTGCTTTTAGTTCTCTATTTAGGTTCAGGACAATCTTTGGACTTCTTTTCCAAACCTCAATACTCCGCTCTTAATCTATTAAGAATATTTTTTCTCTACTTACACTCACGAACACCGCTCAGAAAACTGCAAGTACTGTCTTTATTTCCAAGAGAATTGGGAAATTCTGACTGCACTGTAGAAATAAAATAGCAACACTTTATTAACGTTATTCATGATCATGTCGTAACAAACTCCTAAATGACATATAAATAAAAGCAAAAATTTCTCTTATGAACTTTATTATCTCTTTCTTTAACTCTTAACCATATGTTTTTGTGTACTTACACCATTTCATACAGTCTTTAATGTTCGCGTTAAAATCACAGCCTGCAAATCAAAATATACTTATTAACTTTCCTTTCTTTTAACGTATCTCTTATCTTCTCTCTTTTTACTAATCTTGAACTACTTCAGGCTTTTGAATTGAAAGTGTAATACTTTACTTCAACATCATTACCACTGAAATTGTCGTCACCGCTGTTATTTTCATTATAACATAATAGAGGGCAAAAAGTACTAAATACTGATTGGTCAATACAGAAGACAAATTTAGTGACGTACAAATAATATCATTAGTGTTGTTGTAATTATTGATTGTTTTCGTGTAAGTGTTAGTGTTAGTGAAGTGGCGAGGGCCACGAAGAGACTCACAGGTTTTCAATCCGCAATTTATTCACTCAAATCAAGGGGTTTGGTAAAATACCTAACAGAGAAAGTACAGGAAACAACTAAGAACGGCTATAAAAAGAATAAACGCGAAAATGACAACTGAAACCAAAAAACAGGACGACTGAAAAAACACTTACCAAATGCTGGATTTAGGTGGGTGAGTGATAAAATGAAAGTGTTGAAAATATTATATACCACTGAATTTACATATAGTGCGAAAAACTGTTCAGGAAGGAATGAAGGGTGCAGGACACAATTAACACGGATAAAGATACGGAAAACAAAAACTACATGGAAAAGTGTAAATTAACAAAAACCGCAACATCCTGGGGGGCTTCGCTGAAATTGGGGAAATTCAGCAATAAAAGCGAATCAATTAATCAGTCACTGAAAGTTCTTAGAGCTAGCGCATTCAAACTGTCCCAGAGGATTCTGAGAATAACTGTAGGCGAATGTCAATGTTACTAATCTTCTTCTTCCAGCAATACAAGTTTTGAAACCGGCCTCACGAGCGTTGAATTCTTCGTTTTGACTTCTCCAACTCGGACGCGTTGGTCGTGGCCAGGAAAGATCTTCATAACTCTGCCAAGGAGCCATCTTCCACGAGGGGAATTTTCATCCACAAGCATTACGAGATCATTGACCTTCAAGTTTCCTTCCTCGCGAACCCATTTTTGGCGTTGCTGTAAAGCTGGAACGTATTCTCTTAGCCACCGTTTCCAGAAGCAGTCAGCAAGGAATTGGGCTCTCCTCCATTGTTTTCTCCTGTAAAGATCTTCGCGAACAAACAGACCTGGGGACAGAGCGAGATTTTTCTGTTGCAGCAGAAGGTGGTTCGGAGTGAGTGGTTCCGGGTCGCTTGGATCATCACTGCTGGGAGTAAGCGGGCGACTGTTGAGAATGGTAACAACCTCTGCGAAGACCATGCGTAAGGTTTCCAGTCCAACCAACGCATCTGCATTGCCAAGGATCGCCTTCATGGTCTTACGCACACTTCGAATTAACCGTTCCCAGACCCCATTCATATGGCTCGCGGCTGGAGGCTGAAATTTCCACTGGAACATTGGGCACAAGGAGCAGTTAATCCCGTCCTTAATCAGTTGCTTGTTTAGATCATCCTGATTCCACTGACGAAATAGAGTTGCGAATTTCCTTGTCCGCTCCGACGAAATTTGTTCCGTTATCACTCCAGATTTCTTTGGGACACCCACGATTCGAGATGAATCTGCGGAGGGCTTGAATAAAGGCGTCGGACTCTAATGAGCTCACGTCTTCTATATGCACGGCGCGACTGGTAAGGCAGGTAAAGAGGCAACCGTACACCTTTTCTGAACTCCGACCACGCTTCACATAGAATGGGCCAAAGAAGTCGACTCCTGTGTAGATGAACGGCCGATCATAGGGAGTGAGACGTTCCTTTGGCAGGTCAGCCATCAACTGAGTCATGGGGACTTCATTTCGCTTGCGACAATCGATGCATCTTTATAGAACATGGCGCACGAGAGACCTTGCTTGAATACTCCAGAAATGTTGTTGTATGAAGGAAAGTACGTGCTCTCGACCGGCGTGCCCTAGGATTTCGTGGTAGTAGCGCACGATCAGGGTAGAAACTGGATGATCTTTAGGAAGTATCATCGGATGGGCAGCTTCGAAGGCGATAGGAGCGTGACGAAGTCTTCCTCCCACGCGCACGGTTCCTTCTACGAGTACAGGAAGAAGAGTTGCGAGCTTGCTTTGACATTTAACTGGACGACCTTCGACTAAGGAATCAATCTCTTCAGCAAAGGCTTGGCGTTGTACCAACTGTACAATTTTCTTGGAAGAGCACCGTATCTCTGAAAGGGATATTCCACCTCTCTCAGTAGAAGTTCCTTTGTTCTGAACATGGTTAACGAAACGTAACAACCAGGCGACAAGCGTTAAGAGGCGAGGCCAAGATGAATAGCGACGCAGAAGCAGGTCCAATCACCATGACGGTTCTTTCAACTTGAACTTCACTGTCGTCTTCTGGAATATTGCCAATCCTTCTAACTGGCCAATATTCTTCGGGCTTCAGGAGGAAACTTGGGCCAGAGAGCCAGCGGCAATTTGGGTCAAGATCATGTAGCTTCATTCCTCTGGAACCATCGTCCGCTGGGTTCAGTGATGTTGGCACATGTCGCCATTGCTGAGGAGTCCAGGCTTCATGAATTTCGTTCACTCGATTAGCAACGAATGGCTTGAATCGCCTCTTCTCGTTCGTAATGTACTGCAAGGTCGTCAAAGAGTCTGTCCAGAACGTAACACCTTGAAGGGGTATGTCAAGCTCGTCGCGTAGATGCAAGCGTGTAGCTACCTCTGCTGACTGTAACTCTAAACGCGGTATGGACCACTGTTTCAGCGGGGAATTGCGGGTCTTTCCCATAACAAAGGCGCAATGGACCTTTCCCGTGTCATCAACGAGCCTTAAGTAGCCAACTGCAGCGCAACCTTTGTTGGATGCGTCAGAAAAATAGTGCATTTGGACATCGGTGATGACTCGGGTGCTAGAAAATGATTTGAAGCATCGCGAAATCTTGATGTTCGCAACAAGGGGCAGAGACTCTACCCATCCATTCCACTGTGTTAGTAAAGGCTCTGGAATAGGGTCATCCCACTGGACGTCCATTCTCCATAGTCCTTGAAGAATGACTTTGACTGGGAGGAGAAACGGGCCCAAAAAACCAAGTGGATCGAATAGGGAACTAACAGTCGAAAGAATGCCACGTTTAGTTGGAGGCTTGTTCGTGGGAACAACCTTGAATTGCAAGGTATCCGAAGCTGCATCCCAGTGTAATCCAAGTGCGCGGCTGATAGGAAGTTGGCTGAGGTCGAGATTGATAGAAGGATTCGCTCGTTCCTCTTGTGGGAGGGCCTTTAACACCTGCCTACGGTTGCTTGTGAACTTCGTTAGGTGGAAGCCGCCCTCACTCAGTAGCCTGGTCAGCTGGTCTGCAAGCCAATACGCCTTCTCTCTGGTCGGCGCAGATTTCAGTACATCATTAACGTAGAAATTTCTGTGTACGGTCTTGATGACTTCAGGGCTATACCGGCCTTTATTATCGTCTGCCGTCTGTCGAAGTGCCTTGTTGGCACAGCAAGGGGATGAAGTTGCTCCAAATATGTGGACAAGCATCTGATATTCCTTAGGAGGGAGATTTGAAGAAGCATTCCACCACAAGAACCTTAGGGCGTCTGCATCCTCTGGAAGAACTTTGACTTGATGGAACATCGCCTCTACGTCAGCTGTGAACGCAATTTCTTCTTCTCGAAAGCGAATAAGTACGCCAACCAGATTATTTGTGAGATCTGGGCCATGGTACAACCGATCGTTCAGGGAAGTGCCATCAAATTTAGCGGCAGCATCAAATACCACGCGTACTTTGTTGGGCTTGTTAACGTTCAGCACAGGGTGGTGTGGTAAGTACCAAGTGATCTTGGATCTCTTAGAGGCCTCTTCTTCGTTTAGCTGTCTTGCATATCCTTTAGTAACGTAGTCATCTATGACGGAGCGGTACTTTTCCTCTAGGCCAGGATCCCGATTAAATCTCCTTCTCAGAGCTTGAAGACGACCTTCTGCCAAGGCTCTGTTAAATGGAAGGTAGGGTACTTCCTGCCTCCAGAGAAGGCCCATCTGGTAATGAATGGCCGTCAACCTTAGAGATTGTGTTCTCTATTATCTTCAGCGCCTTTCGATCCTCAACAGACATTGGCCCAAAGGCTTCTTTCACGGTGCCGTGGGACTCAATTCGCCAGAATTCTTCCAGCTGTCGGTTGAGAGAAACATCTTCAGAAGAAGCATGATGCAGGTTAAACTGACGTCTACCGTCTACACTGCCGGAACCGCCAAGGATACTCCAGCTAAGGCAGGATCGTATCGCGAAGGGCTCATTAGGACTTCCTTTTCTAACTTCCAACGGAATAAAGGCTTCCTGGATCTTCGTTCCAATAAGAATAGAAACCTTCTTTCTTTGTACTTTGGGAAAAGGGACTTGACACAAGTGCGACCATTGCTCCATCTTCTTGCGAGCTGTTACATGCTTAAGCGGGATGGTAAGGTCTCGTACAGCCCATGCATTGCGCACAGTAATCTGGTGTGAGTGCTGATCATCAACGGGCGCTATTTTGAAGTCAACCTTTACTCCATTCTCCTGTTTGTCTCTTTGGCTTACTGTGGAAAGGAGGAGTTGTCCATCTTCGCCTTGAATACCAAGCTGATCGACGAGGGATGGGTCAATCATAGTGACGTCGGAGCCGGAGTCGATCAAGCCGTAAGTGGTTGTATATCGTCCATCGTTGGCGATGATCTTGAGGGGCATGATCTGCAGGTAAATCACAGAGGATTCAGCCAAGGTTGCAGTAGCGCACGTGCTCGAGGGAGCATGTTGGTCGCTTGGCAGGACAGTAGGCATGGTTGGGATGACTGTGACTTCAGTGTTGTTAGTGTGATGATCAGCGTTTTCTCGGGATGGACCTGACAGGTGAAGCAAAGTGTGGTGAGACCTTCCACAACCAGGTACCCTACAACGCATTTGCGACTTGCACGAACTGGCCGTGTGTTCTGTAGAGTTGATGCAGTTGAAGCAAATCCGCTTTCTGTTGACTAAGGCCCTCCTCTCCTCGACGGGCTTGGACTTGAATACCCCGCAGCGATAGAGTGGGTGGTACTGGACACACAAGGGGCAGTTGCTGGCTTTAGCGTCTTTATTGATCGCAAGTCTGCTGGCCTCCCTAGAGGTACTTGTGGTAAGAGTGGTGAGGTGACGCAGATGAGACTTGTCTCGATCTTCAATTCGTTTGTATGACTTCACCTCAGAAGAAGTTGTGAAAAACGGATGATTAGCCAAATCAGCTCGGTCATTCAGGAACTCAACAATGTCTTTGAATGTGGGGATAATTCTTCCTTGGCGTTGAAGCTTCTTCAAATGTTCTCGAAATTTGTCTTGGAGCCATTTGGGTAACCTTAGTATTACTTTCTCGAGATTGTTAGTGTTCATTTCTCCTAAACAGTTCATAGATCCGAGGGTATCATACATGACTTGTGCCATATCTGCATAGCGTTGGAGACCATCCTTGTCTTGAGATGCGATAGGGGGACCTTTAGTCAGAGTGTCGACGCAAGCTCTTACGATCTTAAAGGGTTGACCAAAACGACTTTGCAGGACTTCTAACGCCTTGGTTAAACCTCCTGGCAAGGCCTCGTACCTTTGCACAGCTCTAAGAGCAGGGCCCTCGAGAAAATGCAACAGGCGAGCCATCTTAGTCTGTTCATCCAATGCCTTCGATTCTACCATCTCGTGAAACCTCTGTCTGAATAGTGGATATCTCTAAGGGGAGCCATCAAACTTAAGCACTTGTAGTGGAGGTAGACCTTGATCGGCACTAATTCTTTCTATTGTGGTAGCAATAGCTGCAAGAAAGCTTTCACCCATTGGCTGAAGAGAAGGTGGAAGATGTCCTGAAGTTGCGTGACAAGGCAGGCGAACTGGACCACAGACTTGAGCTGCATGTGTGAATATCGGACCTGCATTGTAGGGCGGTTGGTAAGAAAACAGGGAGACACCCGGGTACATGGCAGGAACACACGAGCTAGCGCATGGAGACTCGGGAACAAACGACGACGGCAACATTGAGGCAGACATAGCAGGAACCACAGAAGCACGCGTAGGCATCGGTGGGAAATCAGGAACACACGTGGGGTACGCAGGTAACGTGGAGACGCGCGAGGACACCACAGGAACTGCAGAGGCTTGCAAGGAAGCACACGTAGGCATGGGTGGAAAATCTGTAGGACGCGTAGAGTGCGCAGGTAACGAGGAGACGCGCGAGGACACCACGGGAACTGCAGAGGCTTGCAAGGAAGCACACGCAGGCATGGGTGGAACATCTGTAAGACGCGTAAAGTACGCAGGTAACGAGGAGACGCGCGAGGACACCACGGGAACTGCAGGGGCTTGAAAGGACGTGGCAGAAAATTCAGGAAAACGTGAAGTGGGCGCAGGCAACGTTAATCCACGCGAGGACGTGTCGGGAAGAACAGAGACACGCGAAGACGTGACGTGGCCGGTCGAGACTCTCGTGGATGAGACGGAACACGTGGTTGGAGAAAATGGCTGCGTGGAGCAAACCTGCGCGATCGACCCTAATTGCGTGGAAACAGCTTGAGGGTAGACAACTTGCAGACCAGCGTCCGATACGCTTGTAAAGTTTTCGTCAATGTCAATATTTCTGTTAAAACTATGCCGCTCAGGTGGATTTTCCTCAAACTGCAGACAAGAAAACTCGCGCTCTGCTAACTTGAACTCCAAATCTGCCAACTCTGTCCTTTCCCGAGCTTCCTCTGCCTCTTTTTCGGCGTCGAGCTTCGCTAGTTCTAGTTGATGCTGAAATTCGAATTGCTTTTGTTTCATTTCAAGCTCCAATAACTTGACTTTCATTGCTATTGTCCTCGATCGTTTTTGCTCAGTTTGTTTTTCGACTAGAGCCGCTTTTTCTGCCGCGATTTTGGCTTCGCGAAGTCTCGAGCTCGCTGCACTTAACTTGGAAATTCGACTGTTCTGCGATTTCACCGATCCTCGAGGCGATGAAGTGTTGACACGGGGTAATTCTTCTGACACTTGTTTATTAAAATACTGAGCAGCTTCGATCGCGAAATGTTCGATCCTATCATCATACAGACGTTTTCTGACCTCTTGAGCCTCGTAAACGCCCTGGATTTCGTGAAGTTCCAAGCTGCTGTCACTGAGAAGATCTTTGGTCCGCTCGACGTTGTCTCCATAACTCCTAAATGCATCAGACAAGGTGGCTTGCAGATTCCGCACTTGCACCAAGTTAGAAAAGTCCGCGAGTAAATCATCAATTCGAGCACACACTTTAGACATTGTGGCGACATAGCCTCCTGCAGACCGTTTTAGACTGTTCAGCTTTTCGCGTACAACTCCTTCTTGGTCCTGCAGCGAATTAGGCATTCTACTCCTGGAACTCGCTCGGATGGAACTTGCATTATCAGCTTCGATACCGTCCATGATCTTCAATTGGTATTTTACAATGAAGTGGCGAGGGCCACGAAGAGACTCACAGGTTTTCAATCCGCAATTTATTTACTCAAATCAAAGGGTTTGGTAAAATACCTAACAGAGAAAGTACAGGAAACAACTAAGAACGGCTATAAAAAGAATAAACGCGAAAATGACAACTGAAACCAAAAAACAGGACGACTGAAAAAACACTTACCAATTGCTGGATTTAGGTGGGTGAGTGATAAAATGAAAGTGTTGAAAATATTATGTACCACTGAATTTACATATAGTGCGAAAAATTGTTCAGGAAGGAATGAAGGGTACAGGACACAATTAACACGGATAAAGATACGGAAAACAAAAACTACATGGAAAAGTGTAAATTAACAAAAACCGCAACAGTTAGTGTTAGTGTTAGTGTTAGTGTTAGTGTTAGTGTTAGTGTTAGTGTTAGTGTTAGTGTTAGTGTTAGTGTTAGTGTTAGTGTTAGTGTTAGTGTTAGTGTTAGTGTTAGTGTTAGTGTTAGTGTTAGTGTTAGTGTTAGTGTTAGTGTTAATGTTAGTGTTAGTGTTAGTGTTAGTGTTAGTGTTAGTGTTAGTGTTAGTGTTAGTGTTAGTGTTAGTGTTAGTGTTAGTGTTAGTGTTAGTGTTAGTGTTAGTGTTAGTGTTAGTGTTAGTGTTAGTGTTAGTGTTAGTGTTAGAGTTAGTGTTAGTGTTACTGTTACTGTAAAAGGATGCAACATGTTTGATGTGACATTTTAACTCAAAGTTCTCGGATTAAAAACTGCTACTCAGAATCCCTGGAAAACATCCCCCGGTATACTGGTTTGCCCAAAAAATTGCGCGAGACCGATCGACCTCAGTAACGTAATATACTTCTCGCTTTGCCTGGTCTTACACCTTTTCGCTCTCTCTTTCCTTTCGAAAAAACAAAATAGTTTGAGTATTTGAGCTTTGAGAGAGATTGATAGATTCAGACTTTGTTCCTTTTCCGTCTGTAGCTTGAAATCTCACCCCGCAATGCGCGAAGAAAATCATAATAAACCATCGCCATGGATGAAAGATAGCGCAAAGTCAGCTTAGTAAGCATGTACGCATTAATTAATGTTGAACAAATACAAAATTGTTGTTTATCCAAGAGAACTAAAGAATATTGAACGATGTTGAAGACGATGTTTGATGAAAATCGAACTTCCTTCAACATCATCCCTCCTCATGCAAAATCGTGCAACATGGTGGCCAAAGAAGTGCAACATGTTCCATTTAACAATGTTGGACAATGATACATCCGTTTGGCCGGGTCTTAAGTGTTACTGTTACTGTTACTGTTACCGGTACTATTACTATCAGTGAAAGTGTTATTATAAGTGTTAGGGATACTATTAGTGTAAATATTAGAACTACTAATACTCTAACTGTTACTGTTAATGTGAAGGCTGGTCTACACGTTCGACGCAAGCATAAGCATAAGCATAAGCGCAAGCCTAAAACGCAAGCATAAGAAAGAGAAATAGTTCTTTTTGCTTGTGTTTGCTCTTATGTTTGCGTCGTTGCGTCGCCCGTGTAAACCAGGATAACGCCAGCTTAAGCACAAGAACACAGAACAGTAGTCACCAGTGGTCAGCGGAAGTGTGTTCTGTTTTCGAGATGGTGGCGTGCACCTCCGCCATCTTGGATTTAAAACTTTGGCGCCAAAATTTTAATTGACTGCGCCTGCGTATGTCACCTTGTGCTTATGCTTATCACACGTGTAAACAACCTTGTGCTTATGCTTCTGCTAATGCTTATCCTTGCTTCGTACGATTAAACCAGCCTTTACTGTTTCTGTTACTGTTACTGTTATTGTTTTTTAGTTTTAGAGCTACCTTTAGTGTGGTTTGTTGCTGTCACTGTTACTGCTATTGTTATTTTTAGTGTTAGAGTTGCCTTTAGTGTGCTTGTTACTGTCTCTGTTACTGCTATTGTTATTTTTAATTTTGGAGTTTCTTATAGTGTGTTTGTTGCTGTCACTGTTACTGCTATTGTTATTTTTAGTATTGGTGTTACTTTTAGTGTCTCTGTTAGTGTTACTGTAACTGTTAGCGTTAATGAGCATTTATTAATTTTGGAATTCAAAATTATGTAAAACTGTGTGCTTGTTTCATTTTGTTCGCTATTTTTCTGGATTTCTTTAATTTTGATAATGCCTGTTGTTTCGATACAATAGTGTTTTGTGGCATGAATGTACCATGTTTTCTTTTTGTTTTTCTTCGCATTTGATAGTATGCCCTATGTGGGTATATCATTGAAGAAAAAATAACTCAATACTCCATAGGGGTGAAGTCAGCTTGTTCTTGATCTATGCTGACTACGTTTACCGAAATAACTTTAAAATAACTGGAATGCAGTTGATCACCCGCATCCCTTTTCTCTATCGGTAAATAATATTTGTTTTTCCACTTACATTTACTTTTGCATTTACTGCCTTCACAGCCTGTGGAGAAAGGTACAAGAGAGTAATATAGAAATAATTTATCTTATATTATTCTATCTCTACAAATTTTATCTTATCCCATCTGTTAGGGTCAGGGTTCTTATCACATCCCATTATATCTTATTTTAACTTGTCTCATATTTAAAAAACCTTTACTCCTCATTTAAATTACCATTTTTATTAACATCTTACCTACTTTTATGTCATCCCATCCTATCCAGACTTACCTCTTATAAAGTTTTTTTTTTTGTTACTTTTATCGAAAACAAATAAATATTGTTGTACATCGGTAAAAAAAAAAAAAAAACAGGTTTTAGTAGATGACAATGTTGTTAGTTTTGTCTTTATTTATCGTCACTTTATTATTCTGTTATTTAATTATTAATAACATTTTCTTGTCTGCTTACACTCCTTATGGCAGTGGCTAACGTCACAAGTTTCCTCCCGGGTAAATTTCGTCTGCACTGTGGAAAATTGTACGATATCGATTAGCAGTATTGAGCTTATTTTAACAACATTTAACAACATGTATATTTTACAACTTACAACACAGTCTTTGACTACATGCAATATGTACGTCGTAACAGCAGATCTTAGAAGACATTTTTCAAAGATTATTAAGAGATCCTCCACTCCGACGACAATTTGATAGGAAATTGTGTCTAAATTCTAAATTTCAATTTAAAAAGTACATTTGACATTCAACTGTGCTAAAAATCAGAAATGATTATCCCCTATTTTCGATTGAAAATTTCCTTGGCGCCGCCATCTTGGATTTCATGACGTCATACAGTTGCCGCTGTTGCAGTAAGCAGAAGTTCTATTGTGTGAAACAATTGACCAATCGTGTTAAGTCATGAAATCCAAAAGAGCGACTTGAACAATTCAAAGTTAATATATTTCAAGAGTGGAGGTTTCCTTTAAGGTGTCTCACTGGGGTTTAAGATCTCACACACACTGATGATGATGACGCGAGATCTAGTAATGAGTCGAGTGCGCTCGAGCTGAAACATGCATGCTCATGCAAAACAGCGAACAAGTCAACAATACAACTCAAATACAGCCACAGAGTACAAACAGAAAAAAATATATATTTCAAAGAAAACATTCTCTGTAGTAGTTTTTAAACTAAAGTATTGCTTTTTGTGTCTTCAAAGATAACCGCGGCTGTAAATTTCCTTCAATTAGTTCTTGCAAACAATTCCCTATGCATGCCCAAGTAGTGAACTTGTAGAATTCCTTTACTAAGACGTCAGTATTGTCCGTGAAAAAGTGAACTTTTATCTGATTCTAATAACTGGCAGAGAGGTTTTAAATAGTTTGTTCTAGTTTTGAAAAAGTAAACATATAAATAAATAGATCAGCCTGCAAGTTTTTGCGCAGAGGCAAGGAACACAAATTTGGTCTTACCAGGCTTTTGTTGTCAGGGACAGCGTAACAGAAAAAAATGCCTTCAAGCTATCCACCGAAAACGCTGTTTTACGCTACCCACTAGTAGCTCTTATAGCCCACTTTGAAAATGAGTGATGGCCTGGGTCGAGAGTAACGCCCAAGTGATTGTGGGATTGTTTGGGGGGACGCAAAAATGCGAAGATAATAGCCAACGTCCCCCCAAACCTTCCCACAATCGCTTGGGCAGCTACTCTCGACCCAGGCCATCACTCTTTTTCAAAGTGGGCTATTGCAACATACTAAGTATCAAAACGAAAATTTAGAAAACCCACTTCAGAAGCTATTGAGGCATTACTATAGGGCTTATTTTTTTAATGATTAATGATTATTTAGTGCGAGTGTTAAATACTGATATTCATCTTATTTATATTACGTACTTTGAGACTTTAGAGGCTTCTTTGCCTCCGTCGCCACTGGCAACATGACGAGAAGAAGAAAGAACATCGTTGTCTTCAATGCCATCCCTGACTCTCCTTAGCAAACAAACAAAAAGAAAAACAAACAGACAAGCAAAAAATATAGGATAACTTTACAGTAGTGACCGACCGATAATTTCTTATTATTTATTCTTTATATTGCTCTGTTACATTTCCTGATACCAAGACAATTTACCCCCCCCACATCTGAAAAATGTTTTTGAGCCTAGATTTTCTTGATTTTAAATTTACAGACAAGCAAACAATTAATTTCTCATTATTCATTCTTTTTATTGCCCATGTTGCAGTTTTGCTAAACTATTTCTTCGTGCTTGATTTTAATTGTTTGCAAAATTGTTATATCATTATTATTATTATTATTATTATTATTATTATTATTATTATTATTATTATTATTATTATTATTATTATTATTATTGTCAAAGTAATACTACAAGTAGGTGACACTGCCCCCCTAACGCCACTATTGGCCGCGTTGAAAATTGCTGATACAGAAGCAGCCAATGGACGATTATGTGTGCTCAAAAGCATTAACCGCCACAGAAATTAGAATTAAATTGTGCAGAAGAGCAACTAGCGTTTTTTTTTTTTTTTTTTATCCATTGTCCACCTCAGATTTTCGCGAAAATGGGAAACTGATCCTTTGTTTTTATCAGACGAGCAGTAAACGTCGTTTGAAAAAAAGTTCGAAAATAGGCCAGCTACCATTTTTTAAAAACCACCAGCAGCTGCTGAAATCAGTTAATAAGATTTTGAAGAAAGTTCCGCAATGATCAAATTATGTTAGCATACCCAAATTTGCTCTTTAAAAAGCGAAGCGATAAAATGGTCTGATGTAGCTGTAACAATTACCAACATTTTATGTGGTGGTTGTTTGTGACTTTATATATGAATCATTTATCGGGCCCGACTTCGTTTCCTGTTTTAAACATCATTTTCCTGGCATTAATTCCTCCTTGTTTTACTAATCAGGCTGCTACATCTCCGACAAAATGTAAAATAGTAACAATAAACATTGTTTCCTCTCTCCTCTCAAACCTGCGTCCTACTTAAACTAACTAGTTATGCGCCTGACTCGCAACAACTTTACTGAACATATTTTCTCAAGCATTTACCCTGTCAGGTAGTGAACTTTTCGATGAATATTAAATTAAAACTGTTGTGTAACAATAGTGCGACGGCCCGAAAACATCTCAGAAATTAATTGATCACAGCACAACACCACAAAAAAAAATGGAACTACTCGAAATAATGTCGGTTTGGTTGAGATGTTAAGGCTTAAACGTTACTGTTCTGTACTTACCTTTGATATACTATTCTTGTTGAGATGTAATACCACTGTTGTTCACTTTGGTAGGAAAACAGCACAACCTGGTAATGAAAAAATTCTCGTTATGGTCTTCGAAAGTCAAACTGATCCTACAAGTTTCGACGGGCCAAGTGGTCTTCATTAACCACCAAGATATAATGAAGAAGGTTAGGCTAATTGCTGACGGGTCGCTCTGTTATTTACTGAGCGATTATTTTAAACATTTATGATTGGTTATCAACAAAGTAAATTTCAAATTGAAATATTAACAACGCGTCGAATCCACTCCTCCTGTTTCATTCCTATCGTCGGTTTAGTCCTCTGACCGAATAATCCAAGGTCAGGGTGAGAAAAACACGCTTAGAGATAAAGGTGATCGAGATAACATCTTTTAGATATTCAAGGCGTAAAAAGCTTTTAGGTTAAATTTGTTTACAGTTATTCAAAAATTTATGTCAAGGCTAAAGACTAGGAGACCGGTACACTTCTCACTTTACAAGCATTTTGGAAGCAAACGCGCTCTTCATGATCATTCCCCGTTCATTCATAACGTCGACAAAATTGCAGGACTCACATGATGTATTAAACTCAATTATTGTTTTACATGCGCTCCCGCTAACACTTTCTATTGCGTAAGATGATTTTAATTTTATGCAAGAAGTTATGACATTGCTGGGACGGGAAGGAGACTAAGCTGCCGATTTCACCAACATATTCGAGGCCGGCGTTTAAAGAAATGACAAAGATGCATCGAAACCGGTCGCTCGACACTTAAACGTACCAAATAGTTCTTACCAACAAACGGCAGTCTGCAGTCTGCAGTCTACAGAAAGCCGCAAAACGTTTACAGCAAAAATTTATCTTCCAAATCGGCACTCGGTTAATCCACACGGAATCAACAAACGCTTTATTAAACGGAACGATGACCTTTATTTGACCAAAAATCCAAACTAAATTGGAAATGTGGAGTTCACGAAACTTGACGTTATTTGGATAAACAATGTTATAATCCAACATTTTATCTCTAGCACGCAATTGGTTTGCCTGAATACGCCGAGCTAAGACCTCGGAAATACCCGAGTGATATTCCCCAAGTAATATTTCCCAATTCCCAAAAGTTCAAGGTATCAAGTTGGCAATTATAACAGACGTCAAGATGGGAGAACTGTCCGCTGTTGTGACAGAAGTAGAAATAAACCTGCTGATCGATAAAGCGGTACCCGAAAATGCCAAAAAAAATCAACTTCATAGCTGTAAACTTTTTTGACGGTAAGCTGTGCGTGAACGTCTCTTTTAATTTTTAAATTTGGAAAAAATGTGCAAATACTGAGAGATTTACTCTTGGTTTGAACCAAGTTTAACTCTCTTCAACATCCGTTGAGTAAAAATGTTACCGAAAACTTATGAAAGACGAAACGTTTTAGCCCAATTATCATTCCAGAGTACTGAACAATGTGACCATAAGCGATAAAGAAAGAAGCGAAGACCGAAAGAAATTTAAATAGACAGCAAAATAAAAGTCAAGTCCGGTATCGAAGAAAATAACAAATTAATTCTTCCCGTAGGAAACAAGAAGGGCTAATTAAGAACTCCACATATAAAAAAAAAAGGAAAAAAGTTGTGGCGGCTGCATTTCGGTTAGTTTTATTTTAGTTTTTTTTTGGCTAACGACAACATTAACGCCTTTCAAACACCATATTTGCATAAGCAAGTACAGCATTATCTGTTCGGATAGATTAACTGAAAAGTTAAGTCGTGAAAATTTCTAGAAAACGGAAACTTAATTCTCGAATTCACAGGCAGTTGTTTGTTAACTGAACTTACTACGCATTTTTCCCCTCCCTCAAAGCAAAAGCACTTAGTTTCCCAGTGTTAAAAATGTCGAGATAACGTTGAGCCGAAGAAAAATGTAGACCTTTAAAGTCAAAACCACATCCGAATTTCTAAGGCGATGATGCATTCCGAACAGATATCCACCAATGGAATAATGGACAGTTGGGTGGTTCGGGCTTTTCGCAACAGCATCGCTGATCGTAAAGTTTACCGAGTATTTACATTTTCAAATAATGTGATTTTATGTATTTAGATCAACCTGTCAAGGATGGTCAAGGTCGCCAAAACACCAATGGAAAAAACAAAATAATTTTAAATCTCTATTGTTAGGGACCGAAATTCGTTTTCAGAAAACAAGCGCAAGACCCCAATAACACTAGAATTGAACCACAGTATGTCAACATTCAACCAGTGATTATGGCAGTCGAAATAACGTAGACTAAATTAACATGTTATGGCCAAAACATTATCATGTCGTAGTTTCCTTTCATATCCTAGTCCTGTTGAAGATTAAAACCTCCGTAGCCCACTTTCCTAGGAAAACAGCTCAATCTGCTTAATGGTAAAATTCCGTCAATCGTCTTAAGCTTACCTTCCGTTTATAATTTACGATGCAAAGAACCTGGTATCAATGTTACCCTTCTAACTTGCGAAAGACAATGTGATCTTCGGGGACGACGAAGAAATAACGAAGAAGGGTGAGCCAATTACTGACAGGTAACTCTACTATTGGGTGCCGATGACTATGGAGATTTATAATTGGTTGTAAACACAACATAAATTGCAAATTAGAAAATTGGTAATGCATGAAATCCAAGCCCCCTTTTTATTCCCCTAACTTCAGTCTTCTAAGGAATGAAATTCTCTTTTTCGTAAGTTTCTGAAGTATTCTTTAATTCCACTGATATGACCAAGTCGTATTCTAGTTTCTTTAAAAACGTGTTTCAACGGGTTGAAAATTTAACTGGACTCTATCAAGTTTTAGCAGCATTACGATCCAGAACCTGACTTCAAATACTTGAAGACGATTTCTTAATGTCCCATTTTTGCAGCTCGATCTTCTGTTCTCTTATCAACGAAGAACGATTTGCATCACGCGCGCACAGGAAAGCAGTTTCCGTGAGGGGAGCCTAATTAAAGACAAATGTTATCAAGGTAATTTATCTTCTTATATTCAAAGCGATAAGGGGACCAAATTTTCTTTATACTTTGTTCAGAAACTAATGTCAAGGCTAAATTTTTACGTGGTAATTCAAAGAATTTTTATTCCTTACATTAACGCTAATTTATAGCGGAGCTCCGCGCGCGGAGCCCCATAGCTAAGAGATTTTAATAAACCCATAAATAAGATTTTTTTTTTAATGTCAGCATTAACGCCTTTGAAAGACCATATTTGCATAAGCTAGTACAGCATGATCCGTTTGGATAGTTTAACTCAAAAGCTAGGTATAGGGTCGCGAAAATCATTTCGAAATACGGAAGCTTTTCTCTCGAATTCACAGGCAATGGTTGGTTTACTGACCTTAATCCGAATCTTTAACAATATTTGCCCCTCCGTCAAAACGATAGCAATTAGTTTTCCAATCTTATGAAATATCGAGATGACGTTGGGCCGAAGAAAACTGTAGATTCTAAACTCAAAGCTGCATCCAATTTTCTAAGGCGATAATGCATTCCGAAAAGATATCCACCAATAAAATGATGAACAGTTGGGTGGTTCGGGCTTTTCTCCGCAGCAGTGCTGAACGTAAAGTTCACCGAGCATTTGCATTTTCAAATAATGTGGTTTTATGTATTTGGATTAACCTGTCAAGGTTGGTCAAGGTCGCCAAAGCACCAATGGAAAAAAAATAAACTAATTTTAAATCTCTGTTGTTAAAGCCGAAATTCATTTTCAGAAAACAAGCGCAAAGCCCTAATAACACTAGAATTAAACCACAGTATGTCAACATTTAACTAGTAATTATGACAGTCGAAATACCGTAGGTTTACTAAACCGATGTTATGGTCAAAACATTATTATGCTGTACTTATCTTTGTTACCCTAGTTCTGTTCAGAAGTAAGACCACTATTGCCTGCTTTGGTAGGAAAACAGCTCAATCTGCTTAATGATAAAATATAGGTTTACCTTCCGTTAATAATTTACGATACAAAGTCCTCGGTATCAATCTGATCCCTCTAATTTCCGAAAGACAATAGACCTTCGGGGTGCATGAGATTATGGAGAAGGTTAGACTTATTACAGACCTACTATTTGGTGCCAATGTCCTCTTAGTGATTTTAAATTCTATTTTTTACTCAAATGATATACTTTATAAAATAGGCTACGTTTCAACCCCCAACCGTCGTCTTATTTTAAAGATAACTGCAATAACCTTTCACAGGTTGCAATTTACAGTTTTTCCACTCAATATTCAAAGCTTTATAATATAAATGTAATAAGTTTAGCAACTGTCCAAACGATTACTGATATCGTCTTGTTAAATGCCATTTTGGACGCTGTTTAATTGTCAAGATCTTTTCTGAGCCTTTTTATCTCCAATCTCAGCTCGATATTTTCCAGTTTTCTAAAACGCAGTATGTTGTCTTCTAAATCTGCTGCCTTGTTACGTGTAGGTGATGTTATCCCCTTGGCCTTTCTAACTGATGCCTGGCAGAGCTTCACGTCTGATTTTTCTTGGCCTTTTGTTTTTAAGACTGCGTGCTTTGGTAGCATTTTTGGTGAGCCGCCCATGCCATTGCCAGTTTCAGCGGTGGAAACTTGTACTTCACTGCTGGTCATACGTCTGGGTTTCTGTGTAGTGCGATTGGAGATACCCCTACTGTTGTGCCTTTTAGAGCGAAATAGGGCCTGCAAATCAAGTTTAGATGTTATTTATTTCGTACGATGCGATGCACTATTAAGGACGATCCCTACTTTTCTTACTAGCCATCTTGGGATACTCGGGTTTCCTATAAATGGGGGCTAGTAATACAGGGATATTTTTGCGCGGTTTAAAGGTATGCGGAGAAAGCAGAACTTAGCAAGTGCTCTTGGTATCCAAAAAGAAAATTGGGGGGGGGGGGGGGGTAATCATGCAATTTTTAGAGATAATAAGGGTTCAATTTCGAAAACATCGCCGTACATTAATTTCTATTATACTGTTTTTAAGAATACTTGTTGCTTCACTATCTATAAAAAAAATAAGTGGCTACCCCCAATTTTCTTTTTGGATTTCAATAGCCTTTGATAAGATCTGCTTTCCCCGCATAGTCATAAACCACACAAAAATATTTTCTTATTAGTAGGCAACGTCATTAAAACGAATTTGAATTATGGATGAAGTATGAGGTATTTTTATTTTGGCAAAAAACTATTTTGGAGGCGTAGGAGGGCTTATTTCTCCTTTTACAACACTTCCCCATCCACCCCTCTATAGACACATCCTCTCCAAAAAAATCCAAAAAATTGTTTTATTATTTTTATTCCATTAGATGGTTATCAATAAAAAAAATTGTAATTTATATTTTTATTTTTCTTTCTCCACCAGATTTGGAGGAATTGCAGCAAATAAATCAGGGAACATTTTCTTTTTTTTAAACTTTTCTTTGCATAACCAGACCTCCTGGTCATATTTTATGTATCAGTTTGTGAAACATTAAGCTGATTTATGATAATTATATTTTTTTGATGAAACATTGTGACCTCAAATGGAGACAAACTTTTTTTTCTGTAAAGCCTCGTCATTTCTTATTAAAATGATGTACAAATTTCTACTCTCCTGTAAATAGTTTTCGAAATATTAATTAAAATAGGAATGTGGTCAAAATATGCCTGTTTTTCAGTGACAGGGTTTGGACGCTCTCTTAAATGGTCTTGACACTAGCAGGTTACTAATAGGTTTTAAGAACAAGTGGACACTTAAAGTTAAGCGAAAACATGTTTCGACAGAACCAACTTTCATTGTCAGTTACCAGCCTAGTCCATAGGCGCTTCGTATCGCTTTTTGGTTAAAGGCGAGCGCGAAACGCGAGTGACTGGTGACGAAGCGCGAGGAATCACGGGAAGGAGTAAGGAGAGAAGAAAAGCGCCTGCGAGATCTTGTGTCGATTTCTTGATAATTCTGTCGTTTTCTTGTCATCGTCATTTTTCCGAGTTTGTAAGCCTTGGAAGCGCTCGATTTTGGTAGCATTTTGTTGCCAACTTTGTAAACATTAACTGGACTGGCAAATGGTTCAAAATTTGCAAAACTTCAGTTGGAATGGTTGCCAAAGAGGTCGAGGATACGTGTGAGGATTCATTCGACCTTGAAGACATCATTTGATTTGATGACTTGACAATATCGGATAAGTCTTATTTTAACATTGAATAAGTTGTTTGTTTGTTTTTTTTTTTTAGAATAAGGATGTGAAAATACGGGAGAGCAGTTGCAGAATATCCGGCCACTATTGTTTACCTTTTTTGGAACGTTCTCTTTTCTTTAATTGAGTTCAATAACCACGCAAACGGTTCAAAAATCACACATCATTTCAGTGAGAACAGACATTAATATTAGAAGATTTTCTTTACTGTTCAATTCAATAGGTCAATAACAACACAAACAGTTCAAAAATTAACCACACATCAGTTCAGTGACGGCGGACCTGAATATTAAAAGTATTCGATCTACCATGAATTCTTTTTTATACTGATATTACACTGATATTATGAACGTTTTGTTGCCTTTTGTTACCCGTTTAGCTTAAAAGAGGACTATACAGGAAGCATATTAGACGAGGCAGGACACCCGCATTCGTAAGACTTTTTCCCTCACTAGATTTATAATGATGTCCTCAGGAACACTCTGCTTCAGGAAGCCAAACAAAACGCAAATACAAACTTAACTCTGGAGGGCTTTCCAAAGTTGCAATTTGAACGGAGGAAATGACAGTCTCATCAGTTAGATTCTACCTAAAGTCACTAAGTATGAAGTTAAAGCTATAGTTACACCGATTTATCGCCGTCTTGCTTTTTAGCAGAATTTTTGACATCAAGGACACGAGGAGGCACTAGATACAACTCTTACTAGTGAGGTAAATTACAAAACTGAGGTTAGTCGCCTTAAATCTGACCTCAATAACAACAGATATCACCTATCTATCAGAGAATATAAATTTCAACCAAGAAATACATTTAGTATGGAAAAAAAATCCAAGACAACAACGAAATTTACTCACGCTCTACACACGACGGCAAAACATCTGTTTTCACGTCGGAGAGGAAGGCTATTGCCGCATGCGCAGTCTTGTCTAGTGGTATAATTTTACTTCCAGTAAAACGTCGTCGCAGGGCTCCCGTTCTGGTGCTTGAGGTCTCTATAGTATCGCAAATCCCAAACGTCAGGATGGTTTGTTTGTTTTTAAACACCGCGGTGGATAATACTCGAAAATTGGCGTGGAAGAGTGTAGCGCGCTTCTTGAAACCCCCTACCTTATTTCAGAGCTGCATGATGGGTAAATTTCCGACCCTACCGTATTGATACCCTATTTAAGGACGCACCAATGAAATAATTAGAAGGGATTTGCTGAAGCAAAGACATGCAAAAATTACAGAGAGATTTAAGGTTCGACGTTTCGGAGTCATCTTGACTCCATTATCAAGAGAAAAAATCAGTTTGTGAACGCGGATATTTAAATAGTTAGAGCTGAAAATTAACATATTAATAGATGGTCAAACAAATACTTTAGCGCGAATTGAATCAGTTTGCACGTTCAGTTCTGGCTTCAGTTTGCGTATGAATAGCATCTCATGAATGAGGCAATCAAATTTGCTGGTGCATTTCGCAAGAACGTGAAACAGTTCTAAAAAACGCTGTGGTATCTGGTCATTATGTTGAAGATGGTAATGTTTGTAAATTGAAGACGACTTTCTTTTGTGTCCGTCTACGCGCTCATGCAGGTGCCCACGCGTATACCCCACATATCCTGCATCGCACAGGTTACATTTAAATTCGTATACTACGCATTGTCAACCTCCATCCATTGTCAACCAACAATGCGTAGTATACGAATTTAAATGTAACCTGTGCGATGCAGGATATGTGGGGTATACGCGTGGGCACCTGCATGAGCGCGTAGACGGACACAAAAGAAAGTCGTCTTCAATTTACAAACATTACCATCTTCAACATAATGACCAGATACCACAGCGTTTTTTAGAACTGTTTCACGTTCTTGCAAAAGGCACCAGCAAATTTGATTGCCTCATTCATGAGATGCTATTCATACGCAAACTGAAGCCAGAACTGAACGTGCAAACTGATTCAATTCGCGCTAAAGTATTTGTTTGACCATCTATTAATATGTTAATTTTCAGCTCTAGCCTATTTAAATATCCGCGTTCACAAACTGATTTTTTCTCTTGATAATGGAGTCAAGATGACTCCGAAACGTCGAACCTTAAATCTCTCTGTAATCTTTACCAATGAAATAAATATAAAAAAGGTGCTAAATTTGTTAAAAGATGGGGATGAACACGGAAAATTAAACACTTGAGTAGAAGCTGTGTTGGCCTTCCAAACCCATTTTACTCGTAAGGACATACCCGATATAAAAGTAAATAAAAAATAAAATAAATAAATAAAAAGAAGTGGAATCCACGGATTAACTTTTTTCTCCACTGTTTCCAGGTCGAATTGAAATATGGAAATGTTGGTTTCTGTGGAGGGAAGAAAACCGGAGTACCCGGAGAAAAACCCTCAGAGGAGGGACGAGAACCGACAATAATCTCAACCTACATATCACGCCAAGACCGGGAATCGAAGCCGCACCGCATTGGTGAGAGGCGAGTGCTCTCACCACTGCGCCATCCCTGCTCCCCTGAATACCCAATTTACCCAATTCCAGATCCCGATCGTCAAAATTTATACCCTACCTCAGACCAAAGAGGCTTAAAACCATTCCCTTTGGCACGGTTCATACCTATATGGCTTACTGAGGAGGAGTACACTTTTGCGACCCCCGGGCTTTTAAACTAAAATCCCACATTACAGAATAGCTAGCTCAACTGCCGATAACAAGGGAATATCTAAGTTGACAAGAATATCGGAGGTTAAATGTAATTATAGATTTAGAGGTACAAATTAAACATGATTTTAGGTTATGATGGTCATGCAAAATTCTGTATTTTCTATAACTCGAGGCAGATGACTACCATTGCTGACATTTCTGTCATAACAAAAGCATTTGTTTTTCTCTGCGGAAAAGGAAAGCTAGCTAGACCAAAGAGTCTGAGAAGACATAGGCAAATTATATGTTTTGCTCCGTAAATAGTCGCACTAGAAATACGGATTTTTGGTTTATTAAGAAAATCGAAAGTTTTCTTTGGCAAAATATCGGCTCGAAACTTCGTAAAGCCAGAAACTTAAATTTGTTTCGTTTTCGGAGGGGCAGCTATATTTTGCAAAGAGAACAACTGTAAGCTACTTTTTTCGTTATGCCAATAACAACTAGTAATTGAGGAATTAAATTCCGTTCCCAATTATGCCTGTAAAAGAGCCCAAGACGATCTGAAAACACAAGAGATTTTTAAGCATTTTGCTCAAATTTTTTCGTTGGTTGCCCATGTTTTAACGTCAGAACACTTGGCAAATGAATTAAAGACTGTAAACGGTTTGTTGGTAAAAACAATGCATATTTTGATGGCAATTTTACCATTGGGAATTAAGGAACCTTTATCAGGTCACAACTCAGAACAAATGAAATAAAAATATCAAAGAGACTATGGTAAAGGAAACAAAACATAGATTGATGCTTGTTTGCTTAATTTTAAGCAAGCACTTAAGAGAGCTTATTTTCGTTTTTTTTTTTGTCCACATCCGCACATGAGAGTTGCCGCTTACAAGAGGTTTCAAAGTTAGACTTTTAGGACATATCCCGGAACGTAATTGATGTTTGATTAGGATGGTTTGATTCTTTTCCAATTTTCAGATCAAAGTTGGACAGGTTGGGTTGGAGACTGTTTACATACAAAATACCACCTCTACCGCGACCAAACGTATTCTCCTTAAATGACAATATAGCCAAACCCAACGGAACCAACTAGCGTTATCATTACAAATTTTATGACACAAGTTCCCCAACATCATTTTTATTTCTTTCAGCTGAGTGAGCATTGATATCAACTGACAGCATTAACTTTCATGTCTAACGAGCAAATGTCGTGCTCCTTACCTTTTAACTAACAATTATATCTGCCTTATAGCAACTAACAACTAACTCGGAATAAGGCTCACAGTTGTTTGATTTAGTATTCTTCGGCAGGCTTTTCGCAAAGAATGGTGGGGCTCTTGGGAGCCCAATAACCCGTCATTTCGCATGGGGCGTCATTCCACTTTCCTGGCTGTCCAAAAAAGTGCGCGCAGTTCTCTTTTCCCTCGTAGTTATTAGGTTCCCCTTCTCCCCAGTTCTCGTACTGTCCCTCCAGTGGAGTGCCATCAACCCAATACCACTTGGAGTCATCAGTGCTTCTCTTTAGCCCAATCCACGCTTTTGTTTCAGTGACCGTTCCCTTTCCCATCACCAGTTCGTAGACAAAGTCGTTTTCTTCAGCTGAAGTGATGACAGCCAGGTCTCCTCCCAGGTTTTGACAAACTGCTCGAGCATCGCTCCATTTCGTGGTTATGGTATCATCGACGTAATAGCATGAATTTCCGTCAAACTCTCTCCAGTAGATTGGACAAACTGTAAAGCAAAATACAAGAGCTTCGTTTTATTTCCGTTCATCGCATCTCTTCTGATCCCATCTAATCTCATCTCATCTTATCTCATCTCATCTCATCTTATCTCATCTTATCTTATGATATCTTATCTCATCTCATCTCATCTCACCTCATCTCATCTCATCTTATCTCATCTCATCTCATCTCATCTCATCTCATCTTAACTTATCTTATCTTATCTTATCTTATCTTATCTTATCTTATCTTATCTTATCTTATCTTATCTTATCTTATCTTATCTTATCTTATCTTATCTTATTTTATCTTATCTTATCTTATCTTATCTTATCTTATCTTATCTTCTGTAACTGGTCTTTCGTTTTCCTATTTTTAGTCGATCTGTCAAGTATAAGATGGTTTCTGTCACCATGGTCATCACAGACGTATACATTTAATGACATCATTTTCCATCGCATCTTGGTCCTCAGCATTGGTAGGTTAGTTGATGGAAAAGGACATTTACCAATTTCCTTTGCAAGTGACGACACACGATGAACAATGGATTTCTTAATAGAGAGTTTCGCGCAATTTTCTCTTTTGATGTAATATATTAACCCAGAGGAAGAGTGTTTCCTCCGATTTTCAAACAGCGAGAAGTAGATTGAAAAAACGAGGCACCGCCGATTTTTTTTTAACCAACTTCGAGGTGTTTCAAAAAAAAGAAAACACTCTTTCGAGTGTTTGATATAGCTTCTCAAACTATTGATAATTCTTGGAGAAATTCAAAGCAAACGTTCACAAAATTTTATGATATTTAAGATCACATTTCTAAACCTCCTTCACGGTAGTGATTTGCTTTGTTTTGGCTTAATGAATTGTTAATGAGTTAGAGAACCTTAATAACAATTGCTATAGGTGGAAACTTAAAATTCGCGTCTTTGTATCTGTTCTTTTTCGATAACAGACGTTCTTGATTTAAATGCTCACTTACACAATAATGAACACTTTATTTTTATTAACCACCTGGACAGAAAGGACAAATAATTCCTGATGACCCTTCTTTGACATTTTTAAATTTTACTTTCAACTTTTAAAGCACTAAATGGTATGGCACGAGCTTATATTACTGATTTAATCAATGTAAGAGAGCACGCACGCTATTCACTGCTCTCTAATTCAGGCACTGTTCCATTTCATCCGGCAGGGAAAAGGAAAAAATCCGTTGGTGAGAGATCTTTATCTGTAGGTCCGCCTACACTGTGGAACGTGTTCCAAGCAAGCCTTCGCGGTGTTGATTCCATTTTAACTTTTAAATTTTGACTCAAAACATATCCTTTTAAAGTTGGCTTTTAGCCTTTAGCGCTTAAATAACTATTTAATAGTAAAATTTAGTTTTTCGTAAACATTTAGTGTATTCTAATATTGTAATGCTCTTTTGACCATTGCATGTTAATTAAAAAGGTAAATATAAATATTAATAAATTATATAATTATGAATTATTACTCTTATTATTACTGTTCTTATTATTATTATTATTATTATTATTATTATTATTATTATTATTATTATTATTATTATTATTATTATTATTACTATTATTATTATTATAAGGCTGTTCGGAACGTGTTTTTCCCTTACAGTTTAAACTATTCTTATTTTTATTTAAGAGGAATAAAAAAGTGTAGCTTATAAAGTTGTTCTTTATTTGAAAGACTGGAGTTGTTCCACAATGTATTTATAGACCACCTGTCTGTTTATCACATTTTGGAAACAAATTTAGTTCGCGACTTGCCCAGGCATGTCCTATGGACAACTCTTTCTTCCTTTTGATTTTGCCTGTACCAAATACACATCAAGTGATACAACAACAACAACAACAACAACAACAACAACAGCAGCAGCAGTTCTTTACAAATTCAGATAATTATATGACAGTGTGGCTTGGGAAAAGATTGATGCGGTGTGGGAAGAGATGGATTTAATGGTTAATTATTGCGTAGTGTCTCCTGAGCGACCTCTTTCAGGTCAGATAGAATAAGTGTGGTGTGTTTCTTGAGAAACAGTGGAAGTCGATGTTTAAGATAAGCAAACGAGGAGAGAAGGCCAACTGCTCAAAAATACCAAGTCCATTGCCCAAACCCAGGAAGCCTTACTTAAAAGAAGCCGATTGTGATGGTCTTTTCCAGAGCAAACCTGAAACATGATAAATTTACTAAGCAAAGAGGCTGCAGAAAACACGTCTTAGAACAAAAACCATAGGTACTATTATTGCGACGAGAAGCCAGACTGCGCTCAAATTAAATCGCTTCATAATCAAGAAAACAAACAAACAATCAAACAAACAAAAAGCCAATGATCAGAAGATTTCTCAAAAAATAAGAACAGTTGTATCTTTTGAGACGACAGGCGAAAGTGTGTGGAGTTGATTTTGTTATGGCTAACTGGCAGTGGCGGAGGTTATAAACGTGATTGACATGCAAGCACAACAAATTGACAGCAAGTGCTTAAAGTGTCTTAAATTTTGTTAGAAAGATGAGAAAAGTCAATTGTGCTTTGGAATCTGTATTAAGAGCGTTGGTCTCGACAAATTATGGGCTTAAGAAAGATGCGCAAGACCGTTGCCAAAATGATGCTGTTGCAGTGGACCAGCGAAATCCACATCAGCGCCTTAGAAGCAAAGGGACACTGGGCCACGCTTGAAGAGTTTTTGAAAGTGGCAGGGCGTTATTTACTATGTTACGAGGGCGTGCTGAAATCATGTAAAAAACTGTACCTATCATTTGCTACCGAATATTTAGTCATGTATTTGCTTATAAAAGTAAAAGGCTCGAACCCGATAACATATTAGTATTATTTTAATTACCGTTTCAGTGGTGAACAAAGGCAAGTCTAACAGTGGGTTTTAATACATACCTTAAAATTGAGTTACCGCGCTTGCGCTGTGGCCATGGCTGTCATGAAGTGAAATGAGAACGACCTATTTTTCACTAAACCTTTATAGAATGGAAGCTAGATTATTAAATTTCCGCTGTGAAGTCTTTGTTTTCGATAAATTCCAGCCAGTTTAGAAATTGTCTGGACAGTGCAAAATAGAATATATCCGGACCATTTATAGTGATTAGGTAAGAATTGCAATCACATTTAGGGCCCAGTTGCTCGAAGCATGGTTAGCGCTGACCCGGGTTAAATATCATGACAACCTATAGATTTTAATGGGTAGCGCTAACCATGCTGCGAGCAACTCAGCCCTTTTCGCTAAGTTTTGTCAAACCCAAACATAGTTTTGCTGACAATTCCCAAACGTTAGACGACGATGTCTTTATCAAATTTAACATGACTGTGAAGGTTTAAAGATAATAAATATCATGTTTTAGGATAGTTTCATGAGATTATCAGTTACGTGACCACACCTAAGGCTCAGACTTTGTTATTCCGCTCCACAAATCTTACTATTGCTTGTTTGTCTACTTACCTTTATCTTTGCACGACCAAGAGTCAAAGGGACAAGCTAAGGAGAAAATTATCAAAATTAAATGCTCGATTCATCTCAGGCCTGCTGTGAAGACTAAAAGACACTAAGTAATATGTTTTAGGATAGTTTTGTGACGTTATCAATTACGTGACCACACCTAAGGTTCAGACTTTGTTATTCCACTCCAGAAATCTTACTAATACTTTTTTGTCTACTTACGTTCGTACTTGCACAACCAAGAGCCAGCGGGACAACCTGGGGAGAAAAATTTGGAAATTAAATGCTTGCTTCATCTCAGGTTTGCTGTGAAGGTTAAAAGACACCAAGTATTATGTTTTTATTGGGAGAAAGTCTACGATGTAGGAATTTGTTTTGCTTTTCTATATTAAGCCTAGTTTTTGGTTTAAAAAAAATAAAAATAAAAAACACTCAGACCACACTGCCAACCAATGAGAAGTAACACAAAAAACAATCGATACTTGCCTGCTCGAGTTTTCCTTCGCTTGACGATGGTCTCATGTATTTGTTTCTAGTTCTGATTGGTTCATTTCGCTGTCTGTATTTTATTATGATTGATCAGAGTAACAACATTTTTGGTTTAGTTTAACGATTCTCAACTGAAAGCCACTCGATTTTATCTAATATATGTTTGAATCAATTTAAGTGACAAATGAAATCATAACTGCCTGGTACTGCTTTTAGTTCTCTATTTAGGCTCAGGACAGTACAATCTTTCGACTTCTCTTCCAAACCTTAATACTCCGCTCTAAATCTATTAAGAATATTTTTTCTCTACTTACATTCACTAACACCGCTCAGAAAACCGCAAGTACTGTCTTTATTTCCAAGAGAATTGGGAAATTCTGACTGCACTGTAGAAATTGAAATAGCAACACTTTATTAACGTTATTATCATGTCTTAACAAACTCCTAAATGACATATAAATAAAGACAAAAATTTCTCTTATGAACTTTATTATCTCTTTCTTTAACTCTTAACCATATATTTTTGTGTACTTACACCATTTCATACAGTCTTTAGTGTTCGCGTTAAAATCACAGCCTGCAAATCAAAATATACTTATTAACTTTTCTTTCTTTTAACGTATCCCTTTTCTGCTCTCTTTTCACTAATCCTGGCCTACTTCAGGCTTTTTGAATTGAAAGTGCAATACTTTACCTCAACATCATTACCACTGAAATTGTCGTCATCGCTGTTATTTTTATTATAGCATAAGAGAGGGCAAAAAGTACTAAATACTGATTGCTCATTACAGAAGACAAATTCAATGACATACAAATACTATCATTGGTGTTGTTGTAATTATTGATCGTTTTCGTGTTAGTGTTAGTGTTAGTGTTAGTGTTAGTGTTAGTGTTGGTGTTAGAGTTAGTGTGAGTGTTACTGTAAACGGATGCAACATGTTTGATGTGACATTTGTACTCAAAGTTCTCGGATTAAAAACTGCTACTCAGAATCCCTGGAAAACATTCCCGCGGTACACGGGTTTGCCCAAAAAAATTGCGCGAGACGGATCGACCTCAGTAACGGAACATCTTGCTTTTTCTGGTCTTACACCTTTGCCCTCTCTCTTTCATTTCGAAAAAACAAAATCGTTTGTATTTGAGCTTTGAGAGAGATTGATAGATTCAAACTTTGTTCCTTTTCCATCTGTAGCTTGAAATATCACCGGGCAATGCGCAAAGAAAATCATAATAAACCATTGCCATAGAAAAAAAGATAGCGCAAAGTCAGCTTAGTGAGCATGTACGCATTAATTAATGTTGAACGAATGTAAAATTTTTGTTCATCTCTGAGAACTAAAGAATATTAAACGATGTTGAAGACGATGTTTGATGAAAAACAAACTTCCTTCAACATGATCACTCCTCATGCAAGATCGTGCAACATGGTGGCCAAAGAAGTGCAAAATGTTCCATTTAACAATGTTGGACAATGATACATCCGTTTGGCCGGGCCTTAAGTGTTACTGTTCCTGTTACCGGTACTATTACTATTAGTGATAGTGTTATTATAATTTTTAGGGATACTATTAGTGTTGATATTAGAATTAGTATTACTCTAACTGCTACTGTTACTGTGAAGGCTGGTCTACACGTTAGACGCAAGCATAAGCATAAGTGCAAGCAAAACGCAAGGAGAAGAAAAGGAAATCGTTTTTTTTTTTTGCTTGCGCTTATGTTTGCGTCGTTGCGTCGCCCGTGTAAACCGGGATAACGCCAGCATAAGCGCAATAGCACTGAAAAGTAATCACAAGTGGTCAGCGGAAGTGTGTTCTGTTTTTAAGATGGTGGTGTTTACCTCCGCCATCTTGGATTTAAAATTTTGGCGCCAAAACTTTAATATACTGCGCCTGCGTATGTCACCTTGTGCTTATGCTTATCACACGTGTAAACAACCTTATGCTTATGCTTGTGCTAATGCTTATCCTTGCTTCGTACGAATAAACCAGCCTTTACTGTTTGTTACTGTTGCTGCCACTGTTATTGTTGTTAATGTTACTGAAACTTAATGTCACTGTTACTATTAACGTCTGTTGCTGATAGTAGTACAGTTACAGTTATTGATTTTTAGTTTTAGAGTTACCTTTAGTGTGTCTGTCGCTGTCACTGTTACTGCTATTGTTATTATGTTAATGCGTTGGAGTTACTTTTACTGTATCTGTTAGTGTTACTGTTACTGTTAGTGTTAATGAGCATTTATTAATTTTGGAATTCAAAATTATGCAGAACTGTGTGCTTGTTCCATTTTTTTCGCTGTTTTTCTACATTTTTTTTTTCAATTTTGATAATGCGAATTGTGTCGATATAATAGTGTTTTGCGGCATGAATGTACCATGTTCTCTTTTTGTTTTTCTTCGCATTTGATAGTGTGTCCTATGTGAGCATATAATTGAAGAAAAAATAACTTAATACTGGATAGGGGTAAAGTCAGCTTGTTCTTGATTTATGCTGACGACGTTTACCGAAATGCCTTTAAAATAACTGGAATGCAGTTGATCACCCGTACCCCTTTTCTCTATCTGTAAATAATATTTGTTTTTCCACTTACATGCCCTTTTGCAGGTTTTGCCTCTACAGCCTGTGGAAAAAAAAGGACAGGAGTAATATAGAAATAAATTATCTTATATTATTCTATCTCTACAAATCTTATCTCATCTCATTTCATCTCATCTCATCTCATCTCATCTCATCTCATCTCATCTCATCTCATCTCATCTCATCTCATGGCATCTCATCTCATCTCATCTTATCTTATCTTATCTTATCCCATATGTCAGGGTCAGGGTTCGTATGCCATCTCATTATATCTTATTTCAACTTGTCTCATATTTCAAAACCTTAACTCCTCTTTTAAAGTTCCATTTTTTATTTACATCTTACCTACTCTTATGTCATCCCATCCTATCCAGACTTACCTATTGTAAAGTTAACTCTGGTTACTTTTATCGAAAAGAATTAAATATTGTTTTACATCGGTAAAAAAAAAAAAACAACTTTCGCTAGGTGAATGTGTTGTTAGGTTTGTCTTTATTTATCGTCACTTCATTATTCTTTTATTTAATTATTAATAACATCTTCTTGTCTGCTTACACTCTCTAATGCAGTGTCGAATATCGCAAGTTTCCTCGCGGGTAAATTTCGTCTGCACTGTGGAAAATTGTACGATATCGATTAGTAATATTGAGCTATCGTAGCAACATTTAATAATATGTATATTTCACAACTTACAAAAATATTTTTCCTCAGTCTTTGACTACATGTAATATGCATGTCGTGACAGAAGATCTTGGAAGGCATTTTTCAAAGATCATTTAAGGGAACCTCCACTCCGACAACAAATTGATGGTCAATTGTGTCTAAATTATAAATTTCAATTAGAGGCGACGTTCAAGTGTGCTAAAAATTGGGAATGATTATCGCCTATTTTCGATTTTAAATTTCCCGGACGCCGCCTTCTTGGATTTCATAACGTCATACGGTTGCCGCTATTGTCAGTAAGCAGAAGTTCTTTTGTGTGAAACAATTGAGCAACCGTATTAGGTCATGAAATCCAAGATGGTGGCGCCCAGGAAATTTAAGATGAAAAATAAGCGAAAATCAAAATCTGTTTTGTCCGACACGGAAATGTTATTTTCATATTTAAGAACGAAATTTGAAATTATATTGTATTTTCAGCAATTTAGCATTAATTTATTTCAAGAGTGGAGGTTTCCTTTTAGGTGTCCTACTAGGGTTTAAGGTCTCACACGCACTGATGATGAGGCGAGATTTAGTAATGAATCAAAGCGCACTCGAGCTGACACAGGTTCATGCAAAACAGTGAACAAATCAACAACACAACTCAAATACGGCCATGAAGTACAAAACGAAAAAAATATTTCCAATAAAAATTTATCTGTAATAGATTTAAAAACCAAAGTATTGCTTTTTGTGTCTTCAAAGATAACTGAGATTTGTAATTTCCTTCAATTAGTCCTTGGAAGCAATTCCCTGTACATGCCCAAGCTTGTGAACTTGCAGATTCCTTTACTAAAACGTTAGTAATGTCCGTGAAAAAGCGAACTTTTATCTGGTTCTAATGACCTGCACAGAGCTTTTAAATAGTTTGCGCTTTTAAATAGTTTGCTCTACTTATGAAAAAAAATTTTAAAAAAGTTAAATAAATAACTAAAATAAGCCTGCAAGTTCTTACGAAGGGTCAAAAAATAAAACCAATTTGGTTTTACCAGGCTTTTGTTGCCAGGGGAAAGTTTAACAGAAAAGAATGCCTTAAAGCTATTCACGGAAAACTCTGTTTAAATCTACCCAATAATAGCTCTTATTGCAACATACAAAGTATCAAAATGAAAATTTAGGAAACCGACTGAAATTCCTCTTCACAAGCTATTCAGGCAGTACTATCGGGCTTATTCAGTTCATGATTAAGCCTATGATTTAGTGCGAGTGTTGAATATAGATATCTTTCATATTACGTACTTTGAGACTTTACAGGTTTCTTTGCCTCCATCGCCACCGGCAACATGATGAGAAGAAAAAAGAGCATTGTTGTCTTCAATACCATCTCTGCCTCTCCTTAGCAAACAAACAAAAAGAGAAACAAAAAGACAAGAAAACAATTAAGGATAACTTTTCAATAGAGACTGGCTGATAATTTCTTATTATTTATTCTTTATATTGCCCATGTTACATTTCCCTGTTACCAAGACAATTTACCCTCGACAGTTAAAGATGTTTTTGAGCCTATATTTCCTTGATTTTAAATTTGCAGACAAGCAAGCAATTAAATATAACTTTTCAATTGTCACTGACTGATAATTTTTCATTATTTTTTCTTTATATTACCGATGTTACATTTTCTGATACCAAGACAATTTACCCCCCACATAGATCTGCGAAGTGTTTTTGAGCCTAGATTTCCTTGAGTTAAAATTTACAGACAAGCAAACAATTGAATATATTTTTTTTTTACAACTGTTTGGATTCATCTGCTGATATTTAAGTCTAATATTGATAGTTTATTACTTGTTATTACAAGTTTTTCCTCATACAGGATTGTTTAAACTGAAATCTAATATCCAGTTGTCTGCTTATTTCATAATGCAGCATTCAATTTGTTTTAAATGAAATGCTGACTTTTAAAGGGGCACTGTCACGGCCATTGTATTGATGATACAGAAGCAGCCAATGGAGGATTATCTGTTCTCAAAACATTACCCGCCTCACAAATTCGAATTAAATTGTGAAGAAGAACAACTAGTGTTTTCTTTAGCCATTGTCCACCTCAGACTTTCGCAAAAATGAGGAACTTATCCTTTGTATTTTCAGAGGAGCAGTTAACGTCTTTAAAAGTTCGAAGATAGGCCAGCTACCATGCCAACAGCATCTGGTGAAGTCAGTTAATAATCTTTGAAAAAAAAAGTTCCGCAATAATCCAATTATATTAGCATACCCAGATTTGCCATTTAAAGGCCAAACAATAATGACGCGCCGGAATACAGAAAATAACCTTTAAACTATTATGCGTTTAATACTCTCCTTGAATGGCCCTCAGTGATACGGAAGGTATTGGTCATTTGGAAAATTCACATTCTTATGGTATCGTCAGCTAAAATTCTATAGCGACGAGTTCACTTACTACAGACAGTAAAAGAAAATTCAAGTAAACATCTGATTTGTTCTAACGTCCTTCCAAAACAATTACGTCAGGAGTAATGTTTTGTTTTATGTTGTTAAAATGATCTAATGTAGCTGTAGCAATTACTGACATCTTATGTGGTGGTTGTTTGTCAGGTCATACATGAATTATTGTTTGTCAGGTTATTTACAATCATCTATCGGGCTCGACTTTGTTTCTTGTTTAAAACATCGCTTTCCCGGCATTAATCCCACCTTGTTTTACTAATCCGGCTGCTACATCTCCGACAAAATGTAAAATAATAACAATAAACATTCTTTCCTCTCTCCTCTCAAACCTGCGTCCTACTTAAACTAACTAGTTATGCACCTGTCTCGCAACAACTTTACTGAACATCTTTTCTCAAGCATTTACACTGTCAAATAGTGACCTTTTTGATGAATCTTTAATTAACATTTCTAGTGGTGTAACATCTTCAGCAAAATAGTGCGACTGCCCGAGAACATCTCAGAAATTAATCGATTAGAGCACATCACCACAAAAAAAATAATTGGCACTACTCGAAATAATGTCGGCTTGGTTTAGATGTTATGGCTTAAACGTTACTGTTCTGTACTTACCTTTGATATCCTATTCTTAATGAGATGTAATACTACCGTTGTTCACTTTGGTGGGAAAACAACACAACCTGGTAATGAAGAAATTCTCGTTATGGTCTTCTGAAGTTAAACTGATCCTTGAGGTTCCGAATTCCGAATGGCAAAGTGGTCTTCATTGGCCACCAAGATATAACGAAGAAGGTTTGGCTAATTGCTGACGGGTCACTCTGCTATTGACTGCCTTTGACTTTAGACATTTATGATTGGTTACCAACAATCTAACTTTCAAATTAAAATATTGACAACGCGTGGAATTCACTCCTTCCGTTTCATTCCCATCGTGCGTTTAGTCCTCTAACCGACAAATTCCTAAAAGATAAGTATCCCTCCAAGGTCAGGTTGGGGTAAACACGCTCAGAGATAAAGGTAATCAAGATAAAATCTAGATATCCAAAGCATAAAAGCAAACATTACGGCCCAACATAATGTAATTTATATCAAGGCATGGTGTTCACGTGATAATCCGGTGGAGGTGGGCCGTACCAGGTGCGGATAGCACCGTAAGTGTAGCCAATGAGCTTAGAGCAAATGTTAAGCGTGGTTATGAAATAGAAATTTTGCCGACGTAGTCTTCCTTCTTCTCCTCGCCATCAGATTGAACAGATCCCCAGAAATCTCTATAAAAGTCATAGTTTTCGTAACGGCAATGCTTGCCATGCCGCTGTTCGGGGCTATTCTGATGCGCAAATCCTTGCACTGGGTCGTTGGAAATCTGATGCTTTTAAAGTCTTTTTGAGGTCTGAAGTTCTTCAGGCGAACTAACATGTTTTGCACGTGGGGCTTTTTCACGCCTAGCCTTTTAGCATGGCCATTATACAGAATGTTAGTTCAGACAGGGGCTGCTTTAATGCTGTCACCACCCCTTTTGAATTTGTTAGACATTCATTTAAAAGTCGGGATGCCTGTTGAGTCGGTCAGACACTGGGCTGCGACTCGGCTCGCATTTTCGCTTCTTTCCTGCTTTTAATTTTATTTCTTTTGTGTTCACTTTCGCTATACCTTTATTGACTGTGTTATTCTTTATGTATTTCCGTTGCCCCAACGGAGCAACGTTTACGGGCTTCAGTTGTTGTTATTGTCCTTAATGAAGACCTTTTGCGTTGGTCAGTCATTGGGCTGCAACTCGTTAGACCTGTATCTTTCGGTCTCAAGTGATTTGTCACTTTTGGGCTCTATCCGCAGTCGGTGGGGATGCCTGTTGAGTCGGTCAGACAATGGGCTGCGACTCGGCACGCCTTCTCACCTCATTACATTGCCATTTCCGTCGTTGAGTGCGAGCTTTGTTTTTTCGTTGGGGCTTCAGCCACATAGTGTGGCTTGCGGCGAAATTTTGTCGACTCATTTATCAACAGGAGATTGTACTTTAATTTTTATTGCTGTTTTATGAGTTTGATAATTTGTTCAATTTAACTTGCCACAAACCGTGGCTAAGTTTATTCCAACAAAGTTGTCTATTATTCTCGCTTCTAAGAAATCTGCTGGTAGCTGTGTTTTCAACAAAGCTCGCGCTTTAACTGCCGCTTTTGTTTAATGATAACATGCCTCGATATAAAAAGGTTTTTGGCTAAATTTATTCACAGTTATTAAAAATATATGTCAAGGCTAAAGACTAGGAGACCTGTGCACCTCTCACTTCCCAACCATTTCGGAAGCAAATTCGCTCTTCGTGATCATTCCCCGTTCATTCATAACGTCGACAAAATTCAGGGACCCAAATGATGTATGGAATTCAATTATTGTTTTACATGCACTCCCGCTAATACTTCCTATTGTGAACATGATTTTCATACAAGAAGTTATGACATTGGTAGGACAGGAAGGATACTAAGCGACCAATTTCGTGAACACATTCGAGACGTTGAACAAAATGGAAAAGATGCATCCAAGCCGGTCGCTTGGCACTTAAACATACCCAATAATTCTTACCAACAAACGGCAGTCTGCTTTTCCCTTCATCATGGTAATAGAGAAAGCCGCTTGCAAAACGTTTACAACAAAAATTTATCTTCCAAATCGGCACTCAGTTATTCCACACGGAATCAAAAAACGCTTTTTAAACGGAATAATGAGCTTTTTTTGGCCAAAATATCCAAAACCAAAATAAATTGGAAATGTAGAGTTCACGAGGCTTGACCTTATTTGGATAAACAATAATGTGATCCATTAATTTTATCCCCAACACGTAATTGGTTAAAACGCGTCACGTGACTGAATACGCCCAGCTAAGACCTCAGAAATACCCGAGTGATATTCCCCAAGTGATATTCCCCAATTCTCAAAAGTTCAAGGCATCAAGTTTGCAATTAAAATGGATGTTAAGATGGGAGAACTGTTCGCTTTTGTAACATAAGTAGCAATAAACCTGCTGGTCGATAAAGTAGTAACAGAAAATATCAAAAAATCAATTTCATACGCTTTAAACATTTTTGACGGTAAGCTATTGGTAAACGCCTTTTTTTTTTTTTAATTTTTAAAGTTCAAATACTCAACCTCGTTGAAAGATATTCGCTGTGTTCAACAGCCCTTGAGTAAAACTGTTACCGAAAACTTATGAAAGACGAAACGTTTTAGCACAATTATCATTCTAGAGTACTGAATAATATGACTATAAGCGATAAACAAAGAAGGGAAGACCGAAAGAACTTTAAATCGATAGCAAAATAAATGTCAAGGCCTGTATCGAGGAAAAGAACAAAATAAGCCGTTTCCCGCAGGAAACAAAAAGGGCTATTGAAGAAATGTATATTTAAATAAAAAAAGTTATGGCGGCTGTATTTCGGCTCGGTTTTTTTTTTTTCGGCTAACGAGAAAATTAACGCCTTTTAAAGACCATATTTACATAAGCAAACGCAGCATGGTGTGTTTGGATAATTTAACTGAAAAGCTAAGTCGCGAAAATTTTTAGATAACGGAAACTTATTCCTCGAATTCACAGGCAGTTGTTGGCCGGTTTATCGACCTTACTCCAAATTTTTAACAATATCTGCCTCTCCATCGAAACGAAAGTACTTAGTTTTCCACTGTTATGGAATGTCGAGATGACGTTAAGCCGATGAAAATTGTAGATGCTTACACTCAAAACTATATCTGAATTTCTAAGGCGATAATGCATTCCGAAAAGATTTCCACCAATGAAATGATGGACAGTTGGGTGGTTCGGGCTTTTTGCAACAGCATTGCGCAACGTTAAGTTTACCGAGCATTTATTTATTTCTCTTTTCTTTTTTTTTTTTTTCAAACAATGTGATTTTATATAATTAGAGTAACAATGGTTAGGTTTACGACTGTCGGCAAAACAAAATTTAAAAAAAATTATAATAATAAGAGGAATTTATCTTGGTTAGAAGGGAAATAATTTTCGGCTAATAAGCGAAAGGCCCCAATAACTGAGATATTAAACCACAGCATTTAAACATAACCAATGATTTTGACAGTCGAAATAACGTGCCCTTAATTAACATGTTATGGCCAAAACATTATGTCGTAGTTCCTTTGATATCCTACTCCTGTTTAAGATTAAAACCACCGTAGCTCACTTTGCTAGAAAAACAGCTCAATACGTGCGTGCGCGTACGGTTTTAAATAATTTCTTAACATTAAGTAATAAGAACGAAAACTCGCCGCTCCTCACTCGTTCCGAAAAGATCCATATAAACACCTATGACTATAAACAAAAGAGCTGTCCACTCGGTCGTTCAGCTGTTCATCTCATTTCGCGGGTTCGTTCACTCGGTATTTCGTTCGTTCGTTTTTGCCGGCGAGCGCTCGGTGGACCGTTTGTCCGTTAACTCGATCATTCGGCCATCCGTTCGCTTGGATATTCGTTTGCTCGGGCTTCCGTTTGTTCGTTCGTTTGCGTTTCTGGTTTGTTCAGTTGTTCCTCCGCTTGCTCAGTTCTTTTTGCAATCCATGGGCATAAATATGTTATAAAGAATAAAATTTAACCATTTAAAAGCTATATGAAAACATTACGAGGAGGCCCTCAATTCGAAAAACAACCGTGAAATTGGCATTTGGTGCTGTTCTTTTGATCGTGCGGTCATATCCCATGTCTATATGGACAGAGAACTGAAAATTAAAACTTTAATAAAAGGTACACACTAATAGCCCATATTCAAACTAATTACAACCGTGCAATTGGCTTCTTATGCTGATCTTTCGGTAATGGGGTTAGATTGGCTTTCGGTCATATGGTTTGTCCATTTTGGCTGGCATCCATGTAGTATTTGTCTGATAATTCAGTTAATCTTTCAATGGCCTTAGTGGTTTCGGCCTTATGTTCACTCCTCTTTCCGTCTGTCTGTCCCTTCCCATATATCCGTATGGTTCAGTTGTCTCCACTAGTGCTACTAGTGACACAGTTTTTTTACAAATAAAATTGCTTTCTATATGGGCTTAATCTTAAAACTTAAAAGCTATATTAAAACATAAGAAGTTTTCCCTTCATGTTTTAATATTAAAGCTGCAACGCTATAGAGAGAGACTTCATCTTTCTCCACCGATCTGGCACACAAAGAACTTAACCTTACCTTCCGTTTATAATTTACGATAAAAAGTACCTGCTATCAATCTGATCCTTGTAACTTCCAAAAGACAATGTGACCTTCGGGAACCACCAAGAAATAACGAAGAAGGTTGGACTAATTGCTGACAGGTAACTCTGCTACTGGGTGCAAATGACGTCAGTGATTTATGATTGGTTATCAACAAAGCAAACATTACGTAACTGTCAATTGAAAGATTGACAAACGCATGAAATCAACGCCCCTTGTTCCATTCCCCTTGCCTTCACCCTTCCGTGCAACGAATTTCCCAAGGGTAAGCATTTCTTAATTCTATTAACATGACCAACTCGCATTTTAGTTCCTATAACAACGCTTCTCATGTTCTGAAATGATTCAAGACTGAATCAGCTTTCAGTAGAATTTTGATCCAAACCCCGTGACTCCGAATACTTAAAGAAGATTTCTAAGTGTCAAATTTTTGCAGCTCAATATTCTGTTGTCTTCTCAACTAAGAAAGATTTGCCTCACGCGCGCACAGGATATCACTTTCCGTGAAGAGATCCTAATAAAGGATAAATGTTATCAAGGCAATATATCTTAAAATATTCAAAGCGACAAGAGCATCAAACTTTGTTTATACTTGTTCAGAAACTAATGTCAAGGCTAAATTTCTCTGTGGTTATTCAAAGGTCCTTGATACCTTACGAAAACGCTAATTTACAGAGGTCGTTACATTTCTCACTCTCCAAGCGAGAAAATGATGATAAAGAAATAAATAAGAAAAATAAGAGCGTTTTTGTTCGAGATTAGTTGGATTGAATTTTACATTTCAAATTGTATGGTTGTTATAAGTATGCTACAAGGGACCTTTCAGAATAAAAATAACTTATTTGAATACGTTATCAAATTATGACGAGCAAAATTAGGAAATAATGTTGCGTGCGTTACTCGAATTTTGACAAAACGCAAGTGAAATTATTTTCTAATTTCACAAGTATACCATTTGATTACCTTTTAATATGACGGGTGACAAATTACGCTCACAATCGTGGTCGGGTCCGTCTTGTTTACATACGTAGGCAAGAAAACACTCGAGTACTTTATCTAACTGCTCAGGACGAACCGTCTAAGGGTTCGTCTCAAGGCCATTTCATCACACCAGTTCTCAAAAACCTTCACTCAGTTAATTGTGCTTTTTCGCGTATTTAGGTTTTCTGCAGCGCTTTTTAATGCCGTAACTTCTTTTATCGTATCCGGAACATCTTTAAACCTAGATGTCATCTTGGCACTGAGATATAGGAAACGTTGCTAGAACAATTTTGTAATTAACGCTAAAATTTCGCGCCAAAATTTGTCACCCAAGATATTAGTAAGAAAATTATACGTTATGCACAGAACGTTCTTGCAGTCTTCTCAGCACGAGACGTGACAGTGTACGAACTTCATGGAGGAGCGAACTATCCAAGCGACATCCACGAATTGAGAAAATAATCTAGGGCCTTCTCGATGTTGAAATTTAAATACGTTTGGCAAAACCAATATTAAGTGTTTCGAAAAACTAGCAATTTTAATATGCATTGATAGAACAATATGTTCAAAATAAATTAAGCGAGTAAACTTCTGAAGCACCAAGTTAGAAAAATGAAATTCTTATTACGGAATCCTTTAATATGACAGTAGGGTTTTTGTTTTCGAAGGTCCATCGAATTCTCCAATTTACAGTCCCGCACAGTTATCAAATTTGATAACCGCGTGACGTCACAACATGGCGCCCGCCCAGAGCTCGGTGAGTTTTCGGAGAGCGTTCAATTGTTTCAGTAATTTTTCGGTTGTGTTCGCGTTCCATACCCAGAATTCCAGGCGTGAACATCGATAGAACAATAAAACTTCAAGGCCCTGTAAAAATGACGACCATCGGGAAAGTATTATGCGAGATCTTCCCTTGCGATTTGAAGAGGTGGCACGAAATGATAGTCCCTTTCAGGCATGTTTATTGTCTTTGCCATCAATTTTAAGATAGTTGTAGATTTTTGTGGTACACGAAGAAAAAATGTCGTGATCTTCATTAATGTATCTTTCGACTCAACACTTATTTGTTGGAGGGCATGAAGAATTGTAAGAGGGCACTATGATATTTTGATTTGCGGTCTGATTCCGCTACTGACCGCCATTGTTAATTACTCTTGCTTCTAGGATGACTAGAAATGAAGGCAGCATTATGGATTTCCACCCACAGAAAATAGCTACTTAACCTTTGGAAACAGGGATCCTTTTTAACTTACAATGCGAAATGCCCTTGGTGGAAGAAATACCGGAGGAATTGTCGAACATTGTCTTGATGTCCAAGAGCGCCAAGAAAGCGTGTACGTTGAGAGATGTTGCTGGCAAGCAAACAGGCCGAGTATAATACTTTCTTAATAGAGAGAAAAAGGAGCTCATGGACTGCGGGAAAGTCTAGTGATGAAGGGTAGGATTTCAAAATTAAGTTATCCAGGAACGATTTTGATAAACAACTCAGTCGAAAACTATCGAACGCTTTGTTCCGGAAATGCCTCCTTGGCAATTACATGTCTTTGTCTTGTTCAGTATCGTTACTAATACGACCGGATACGAACGGAAATAATTCATATTTTTCTAAGTAGTACATTTAAACTTACATTTACATGACTGTAATATTTTTATTTCTGTTCTCGTCGTTAGATTAATAACCAGCCAGCCGACAGTAACCACAGAGAGTGATTTCAGAGCTCGGTGATGAAGGTGACATGCCGGATGTTGAGGTATGCCTTCACAGTGCGATTTTACGATTTTCCCAAAATGTAATTATCCTTTACAAATTTATGCTTGGTGTTTTAATCCCGTGTAATGCCAGACTCATAACAGTTCGAGCTTTGAGCCACAGCAAACAACCTCAATACGCCCTTTCAAGAACAATTTAAACGGGACTTGTCCGTTGCACATCTATTGCAGCACGTCGCTTCAATTATCTAGGACAGATCGAAACGACTCTACACACGTCGCTACTCAATCGAATCATCACCTCCTGCACTTTCGAAATCCCTGGCACAAGAAAGAAACAAAATTTATTTGAAGTCCCATTTTTAAAGTTAGTTATAACGCAAAATTTTTTCATTCATACAGATTGACGAAGGACAACAAGGAGACTAGTGGAGCAAGGCAACAAGAAGTTCAAATCATGTCAATGTTTATGCAATAAACAAGCATCTTTGATGGAAGTTATTTTCTTGGGATTGGTGTTTCTTTGTGACCGGCTATCGCTCAGGAATTCTGTGCTTCAGCCAAAGCGGCTCGTGGTTTCCTCGGTCCACCACGACGCTATGAGGCTTTCGATAGATATCAAAATGAGCTTTGTCAGTTAATTATGGACGAAGATTGTACCGTATTTTCCTGATGTCAGGCCAAAATTCCTATTCTAAACCTTTCCTTGCGTACAATTCACTGTGCGACCGAAATCGAATGTTGAATTAGAGCGCCATCAAAATGTTTTCATATTGAAATGGCCACCATATTGAAAGAAGATGGTTGCTATGATAACTGTCACGTGAACTGTAACTTACGGTTTGATTGGCTAATAGTTTGTTTTGGTCCCGGTTATCAAATTTGATAAGTGTGCCGGACTGATTTAGCGCGTAAAATACACCGCAATGACCAACCAAATTTTTTTAAGAATATTTATTGCCGATTTAGTTTCTTAGAATGAGAGCAGCAAAATTATGCACAAATTAATACTTCTGATGCGAGAAAATGCTGCCATCAAACTGACAATGTTGCTAAATACAGTAGAAAAATATGTAAATCAATAATTTAATATTAATAAATAATGCCAAACGAAGCCAAGTACTAATGCATTGACAACCTCTTAACTCTTGCTTAAAATTAATCTATATTAGTAGCTCTACGAATGTCTTCTGGTAAGAGATTCCACGTATTACCATCAAGAATCCTGTGGAAATACCTTAAGAGCGAATGTCTGGAAATATCAAGCAACCAACAGTCACGGCCAAAATTTAGTTTTCGCTAAGATTTGGTTTGTTGATGGGTAGTACCCTCTAAAACAATGTGATGTTGTTTGTTTTTCGAAATACCGCCTGAATTTTGAAAAAAAAGTCGAAAATCTGTTTAGGCTGATGACTGCTTTAGTTACACACAAAATCGTAGCCAAATTGGTAGCTCCCAAGATGTGTACCGCATGCGAACAGGGAATAAAGTTATTGAAACTCTCTTGTAATGTATTGATTAAAGAGACCTTTTGTAAGTATTTTGCAGCAAAATTGAGTCCTGATAATGATCTAGGATGGAATCATTCAAAATTAAAAATTCATCTTGTACTTTTGGCCGTGCAAAATGGGATTTTAGTCTGGAAACGGTACGAGGATTTTAACAATGTGGCACATGCTTGCTCTGTCTATAATTCCACCTGCATCGACACAACATGTTATTCTAAAACTTGTGTCAAATTTGTCTTGGGTAATTGTATCTACGCTTCGTACGGCCGAGGTAAAGTTAAATAAAATCTCCTAATTACCGTGGCCTTGAATAAACAACTTCGCTATTGACACGTTTCTGTTTTTGGTCAGTAATTTTCCCACCGCCGTGAACTTAATGAACACAATTACAAAAGATAGAAAAAAAAAACCGACCGTCTACCTTTGCTTAGGGTCTATGCAAAACATCTTGTGCGTTTGTAGGAAAATTGAAGAAAAATAAGCTGTGGCGAGTGTCGGCCTGCATTTATGGCAACGTGAAATTCAATCCTCGCCAAAGTCGGTCCCGTTATACAAATTGACAGCTGAAGATCTCTTCTCAATAATTCAAGAAAAACTACCGGTTTTATTGAAAGTTTTCTCAAGTCTACCTCGTCCTTCCCCCCTCCCATTTTTTGTTTGTTTGTGTTATGAATGAAACAAATGGTATTCCCAAGTAAAATTATTTTTAGTTATTGCGTTACTTGCTTTTCATGAGGAGAGAAAAATGCCGACAAATAATTTTTTCTGGTTCATTTATCTACTAACATGGCTACTTTATATTTGCGATGAGAGTAAAAGAAAAGGAAAACAAACAATAAACAAAGCAATTTCCTTTGGATTCGCCGCCGGGATTTGGAGGTTTGTCATATGAATGCAGGTTCACAAGTTTGCAAGCTTCATTTTTTTTGGCAGGTTTAGACTGCAGGTTTCGTTCCGTTTCTTTGACGACAGTTTTTAGTTTCTTGAGTAGAATTTGTACCTAGGAATAAAAGTTTGAAATTAGAGTCTGCAAATTGGTCCACGCTTGCGGTTTTATGTACTGCACGCTCGCGATTTTAAATTTGTTTGCTTAATCCTTGCGTGGAAAAATCTTTAAGAGGAAGCCCTTTTCGCAGTAAGTAGCCGGGCTGTAAAGATGTAAAGAACTGTGCTCTGGAGCTATGGACAGTGACTGCTCGTTTCTTACGATTACAGGAGGCCATTGTGGCTCAGACTCAAAAGATAGAAGCAGATCAGTCGATTATGTTCCTTTGCTTAGTTGTAATAGGGATATAAGCGCTCATAAATCAGCATTCACGCTGAGTGACGCCGATAATGAAGTGGACCTAATCTTGTCAAGGGCGTCCATCTTTTCTACTCCAGCAAACATATCTCAACTGCTGATATGTCCTGCACATCGTGCAGCGCTTGGTATCGGATGGAGACGTTCAGCCAATGAGAGATGCAGAATACCCGTCATAGTGATGACGTCGTCAAGAAGCCTAAAGCGGAGAGAGGGCTCAGTAAAGCTGACTCCCAGCTCGTGCTGAAGGAAAGTGGTACTTTACTTCCTGTGGGATGCTATAATATTTAGTTGAGTTTTATATTTCTGTTACTTCTACAACCGAGCATTTATTTTCCATTCTCAATATCTCCTACTAATATGGGGTGCGGCTGCCAAGTAGGTTTATTTAAGTAAGAGATAAATACTGAGAACGGAGGTATTAATCCATATACCGACGTTCGAGGTATTTATCTGACTTATTTCATGAAATGATTCCTTTGTTCAAGGGGACAAACGCCGGCTAATTAGTACCGTCACACTTAGGTGAGAAACGGAGAACAATAGAAGCAACCTGATGTGTGCGTTTCTCGCAGTACTGCTAATGTAAATGAGTGATTTATCTGTATAAATCCCTCGTTTCAGTTAGTTTAATATTCATGAAGTATGTAAGTTAAATAAAGGATGTTGAATAACAAAAGAAAATGTGTGATTCATGAAAAAATTCAACATACTTACTTGAGAGATGCTATCCATTTACGAATTGATTACCCTTCCTTGTTCCAGAGGTGTGCCCAAAATGCAGAAAAATGCTTTGTACTTTGAAACCTAAGAGGAAGTTGCAGCCGCAAGTGACTGTGGACGAGAGTGAGTTCTCACTTTCACAGATAGGAAACTTGAGTAAGTAACGCTGGATATAATGTCACTGATTACAGTGGTCATGGGTAATCAGTGGCAACAGCAAGCAGCCCCGCAAAAATATATTGTGTCTTTCGCGGGTGTACACAAACAAGCTGTACAAGAGTTTTTTTTTTTTTTTTTTTTTTTTTGTTAAAACATTAACTCCTACTTTTTTGGGAGTTAATTAATGTTAGGGCCATTTATACGGGAGAAAATATGACGCGTCTTAATTTCTTCCGTATGAAATATCCTATTAACGGAAAGGCACAGTAGAGATATTTTACCTGATTCTTAACCGTGTTTAGGAAGAGTTTGCCTCGATTACCCAAAACCCGGAATATGGATATTGGATACTGATTTCAGAAAGAATAGTGATTTCTGGTATAAATTTGACAATTTGAGAAACAAGACATCGCGTGCTAGATGAGAGCTTCCACTCCAACGCCAAGGAGATAGCGAAAAATGAGGAAAATTTAGGTTTGAAAAGATGACAGAAGGTTCACAATTGTTGCTTCAAAGTTTGAGCAGATGAAGAGTGCAGCTGGCAACTACGTATCTTTATTTTTGTCATAGAATGAGACAAGCGCCACTACCTTCAGGAGTCCTGTCGCTGAAAGCACCCCAAAAAGGTTTTATACTGCGGACTCCACATTCAGAACTCCAGCAGAAAGCGCTCCAGATAAACCTCTCGACAAGCTTAATGCATTCCTAGGAAGTAGAGGTATAAGTCCAGTGAGAAGTGTTATGACGAGGCAGTGGGAGGATGCGAGTGAACAAACCACACGTCGCCACGTGCGCAAGGAGCGACAGGCGGTTACTGCCGTTCTCGATGAAATTGCCCCTAATCAGCTGCATCATTTGTGGAAGGCCATTGCTTCAAAGCCTTTAGAGCCCCGAAACTCAAGTGAAGAGGATGATGATGTCGACAATGTGCTGATGGAGGCATTGACGGAGTGCTACGTAAACGCTAATAGATGGGACACAAATCTTGTCCATAATGGCAAACAAAGTCTCATATCGCACCCTGTTGAGATGGATCCCCAACTTATCAAGATATCGCTTTACTGTTACTAGAAAGCACATCCTTGCCCAGGGCAGAGGAGTTCCAGAAGTCCCTCAGCAACGAACAAGAATGGCGGTATCACAGGCAAAACTGGACCACTTTCTGGATTTTATTACAAGTCCACTAATTATTCAAGACCTGCCGTTCGGCGAAAAAATTAAATATAAAGCTCTCGTCAAAACAAGCCATTACAGTGCCGAATGTCGTCCGTCTCATGATACCAGAATTCATAGTAACACAGTACCAAACATATGCTGAAGAATGTGGGCTCACGCCATTGAGTCGCAGTACATTGCTGAGATAGAATCTTATCTGTGCGTTCTGCCTCTAGCCGCAAGTCACTGCAGGGACTAGATTACATCAGTGCAACAGGTTTTTACCTCTTTTTATTAGCATGTGTCCTTCCTTGTACATGGGAATATGCTTTCATCCAGAAGGCGTGTCCGAGTAATTAGGTAGACCTAGGGTGATGACTTGAAGTCAAGGGTTTCGGGCTGAAGTCCCACTCAAGTCGTTTATCTGGAGTTGTTTATCTGTAAAACCGATCTCATCTCCTCTGTAACGCTTGTAAATAGCCAATTGACAGACCCTCTCCCAATTGTTGGTTTTCACATGACGTGATAAAAAAACTGAAATTCATAACTAAACACAATTTTGCGTTTTATCTCCATCAGATAAAAGAAAATATAAATTTCCACCGGCTTGCTTGTTTTCAGCAAGAAAAGCATTCTTTGTTCTGAAAATAGAGCAGTTTGAATTTTAGATTTTTGCGCAGTGCGTCACAGAAGGACTGCTGCTCTAGACATGTCACGTACATGAAAACATCGATTTGCCGCGTGTTTTTTTAGGTCTGATCAGCTAACATGTAATAGAGGCGTCTATGTCAAGAGATGAAAGGCTTTCAAATAGCCAAGGTAAACTCCAGATGGTTTTGCTGATATCCGGCCCGCCATATTGGTGCCCCTTAGACGAGGAACCAATATGGTGTCCCATGCTAAACTCTAATTTTCCGTGGTACATTTTCTCGAATAACTCGATTATGAGTTATCGCAAAGCTCTGTGACGTTCACACGTTGTTTATGTATCACTCTTCTACAACATATCATTTTATTGACTTTATCTATTGAATGGCTAAGAATTTAATTTTTTTACTTGCCGACGATATGTGAGGTGAAAACCACCAATTGGGGTTCTTAATCCTGTTATATTGTGTGTAAAGTATTTCTTTACCTCTGTTTTATCGTCCCCGAGAAACCACTCACGAGGAGTGGCCAATAAAGTATTTAGTTATTCGGATCTGTTTAATCAAACTAAGCAAGTATGATCATCAACTATTATTAGGTGACCAGGCTTTTGACGACTTGATTATGTCTTTGGAGACGCTGGGAGATGTTAAAGGAACGACGTGGGTGAAAGAGCAAACGGACCTTCTCAAATCAGCGAAACGTTACCTCAAGAGTGATTATAAGGTAATGTCGCGATATCTAAGCTTTGAGATTGTGCTAACACAATTCTGGCATAATTCGCCACTACGAAAACAGCTTTTTTATGGAGTTTTTCAAAAAAAAAAGTGCAGCCGCCACAATTAACATTTTATGTTTGTTTTGGAGCAATTTCTTCACCAAGGTCCCTCTTTTATATGGCGGAGGAAGAGCATATACCATTTTAAACACCCGCGATGTTGCTTTGTGGCTTTGAAGATGATTGCTTGTACAGAGACATACACATGCGCAGCAAGACGGGAAGAACAAAATCCTGTCACGACCAATCTCGTCCCCAGATCCCGCGCGCGTTTTAGGCCAGCGGAGGCCACACGTCCACCGGCTCTAGGCTAATCAAAACCCCGATGCCAAGATCTGGCTTCCGGTTTAAAGGCAGATACTGCTGACCATCGTACAATTTTAGAGAAAAAAAACCTGCTAGTTACCCCATCTCTCAAAACGAATATCATGAAATTTTCAATATTCTACAGAGGGGCAATTATATGGAACCTTTTACCAGGAGTGCTGCAATGCAGTATCCCTAGAGAGTTTTATTAAAAGGATTCACATGTCGAATACGATTGAAGATACTGATTTTAGCAACCTGTACAGAAATAATTTTTTGATGTTTTTGTCTTTTCATTATCAAAACACATGCGACATTGTTTAGAAGATCTTATCAAAAAATGCTTTGAGAATTTTTTTTAGTGTTTTAGTCTAGACTTTAACGTTGTTTACCTATCTTAGTCGAAACATTTGTAAAATTGTATATCCTCTTTTATCAGCTATCTTGGTACTCTAATTATGCACGACCCCTCAAGCTACCTAGCTTTAACCCTTATCGTGTTTAAATAAAGGTTTTGATTGATTGAGAACGCAGCCTCGGGAAAGAGTTTGTGTCGTCGGACGGAATCGGCGTAACTCAGAGGTCCTTGTTTCACGTTCAGCTGAGTAAGGGTAACTCGAGCTCTGGGAACGAAATTTCTTTTGAAGCTCCAAAATAAGGCATGCCCATTTTTTTTTTTTTTATCACGCCAGCATTTTTGGGCACGATATCAATATTGCAATACAAGCGCCTCTTTAAAGATTATTCGGAACTATTACTGATGTTATGAAAAGACTAGGTTACCTGTCCGAGACAATAACTAGTAAGGCAGCAATTTGCACATATATTCTGCACTTAAAAAGGGCATAAACATAACGTTAATTATGGAAAAGTAAAGCTAGACTTAAGTATTTGTAAGTCCTTTGGAATTTCTAATTTGTTTGTTGAAATCATTGTTGAACAGGTACACATTTCCAAAGAATCATGCATCCCCGACCATTGTAGGCCTTACGCCCACAGTGATCCCAACGATCCTGAGTTTCAAGCGAATGCAGTCACAAGCATCTTGACCTATGCGATCGCTGCAATAATCTCAAGACCGTGCTTAACAACATCGACGAGGCTATCTCGCAAATGCCGGCCAACAATGCTGACGTCATTGAGGAACTAACATTCGTGACTAGTCAAGCGAAACAAGCTATACATGCATGGAAGGCGCACATTCTGAGAAACGTTAACCAGGATGAAGCACGCACCGATGCCCTTGACATGCTAGAGGAAACATCAGTACTTCTGGTTCAAGACTGGGCCATGAAGTTTCTTCCCAGGAAATACAGAGAAAGCCAAACCGATTGGTTTGGAAAACGAGGAATCTCGTGGCACATTACAGTGGCGATCCATAGGGCTGCACTCGACCAAGAATTCCATACAATGACATTCGTTCACGTATTTCAGAGCTGCAATCAGGATAGTTGCACCGTTCTCTCTATCATATCGGATGTGGTATCAAAACTGAAGAAAGAGCTCGCAAATCTGGAATCTGTCTACTACCGTCAAGATAACGCTGGATGTTATCACTCTGGGGCGTCTATCGCAGGGGCAAGGCTAATTGGCAAAGATACTGGTGTGTTTGTTCGATGCATGGATTTCTCAGATCCACAAGGTGGTAAAGGCGCTTGCGATCGAAAGGCGGCCTCTATCAAATCGCATATGAAAATCCACCTGAATACGGGCAATAACATCGAGACTGGGCGGGAAATGGTAGCTGCAATGTTGTCTTCTGGCGGAATACCTGGTGTCAATGCAACATTAGCAATCCCTCCATCATTCCCTCGACCAGTAAGTGCCAAACTGGAGGGTGTTAGTGCTATTTCCAACATCGAGTAAACAGAAGACCACTTACGGGTGTGGAGGGCGTATGGGATCGGGCCTAGAAAAATAGTTTCGTTATTCAAAACGGGCATAGGAAATGAGATGACCATCCCCGATCTCAGTGACGACATCGCTGAATCTGATCAGCTCTCTGACGCACACTTCATACCAACGAAGGGAAAAACCCGTCATCCCAGAGAAAGTTCACTACAGCAATGTCAGGAGACAGTAGATGAATTGAGCTGTCTGTACTCATGCCCTGAAGAAGGATGTATGAAAACATATCAGCGTGTGCGCTTGAACACGAGACCCTATTAGACAAGGCAGCGCACGGATATTCAGACAGGTTACAGGGACAATCAGGAGGTTTCCCAGAACTAGCACCAGCAGCACTTCCTAACAGTGGAGCACAACCAAGCTTACCGATGGGCTGGGCCCTAAAATCAAGTCAAGGTTGGAGAACAAAACGCTTTACAGATAAACAGAAAAACTACTTGTTCACTAAGTTCTCTATCGGAGAGGCTACCAGCCAGAAAGCTGATCCTGTGTTAGTAGCTAAGGCTATGATGACTGCAAGTAATTTTGACGGAGAGCAGTTGTTTACAAGCCAACAGGTTGCAAGCTTCTTTTCAAGGTTAGCTTCCAAACGCACTCTAAATGACCACAAGCGCGAGAAGGAGGACAGTGACATGGACATAAATCAGAGACAAGCAGCAGAGAATGAGGATGCTTTTAGTGGTTTACGAAGCAATATTCTTGGGCAATTAGCAATCTCCCATCCCATATACTATGACTGGTCTAACTTGTGTGAATTGATAAAGAACGCGAAGATTTCAAATTTTGCGATACCTGTTCTCCAAGACATTTGCAGGCACTTTGAGATTCCTTTAGCTGACATAAAAAAGCGAAGAAAGGCCCAGTATATTGACAGGATTGTGGCTTACTGCAAAGATTGCCCCGGCCATAGTTTTGCATAAAGTTTGCACATGTTAATTTTGAGACGTTTCAGGTAGCTCATTGTTCCTATGAGTTCAGCAAAATACCGTTAAGGTTTATGGGCCTTGCCTGTGTAGAGTTGCTACAGTATGCTAGATGTATTATTTTAAAATAACAAGAGGCAGATTTTTTAAATCGTCTTGCAAGAAAGAATTATGTACATGTGCATGGAATAAAATCAATCCCAACGCGTGATTCGCAAAAGCCCATGATTAATAAACCCTATTTTTCCTACCCCTCCCACGGTATAGAATCAGTGTCATGCAATGAAACATGACACCGCAATTAATGTGTTACCACTCGTCTTCTGTGAAATAGTTCTGTCAATTCTGATATATAACTGATCAGAACTTGTAAGTAAGCAAAAATGGTTCTTCAAGTTTCACTGACGGCCTTGTGCGGATATCTTGCACTTCACGGACAGCAATTTAGAAGATTTTGCGTGAGAATTCCGCGTGCTCATCCAGTCGTGAACTTTTATAAAGTCAATACAATGTAGTTCAAGTCGGTCAACGTTTTTCTATCGCAGTCGCCACAATCGATTTTCTTTGAATATACCTTTAAACACTTTGCAAAGACCTTAAGCAAAGGTACGTTGTGGTTATCCTGCTTTGTTTTGAAATTACATGTATGTTTTCAGTGCGATGGAAAATAAATCTCAGCGAGAAGAGAATCGCGGGGGCAATTTGCTTACTCCAAGATGCGATGTTTTAGAAGATTTTCTCGAGCTTTACGTCGCTCGTACAAAGCGTAGATAAAATTACCCAAGACAAATTTTACTTATGTTTTAGAATATCATCTCATTTGCCTACAGCTGGAATTTCAGACAGAATGAGCTTGTGCCACATGGCTAAATACTTCCTCGCGTTTCCAGGATTAAATTGTATTTCGCGTAGCGGGAAATACAAAGTCGTTATAAATATTAAAAACTTCCTTTTCAGATCGTGGTTAGAACTGAAATTTTCCTGCAAAGTATTTACTTAAGGCCACTTCAATCTACTCATGATTACAGAGTTTGAATAAAAATAACTTTGTTCGTACGCGAAGCAAATTTTCGGACCAGCCAATTTTGCTTGTAGCTTTTCGTGTCTTTAAAACCGCCGACAGCCAAAATAAATTTTCTTAAATTTTTGAAAATTCAGGCGGGATTTCGAAAAACGAACTACACCATGTTTATTAAGATAATAATACCTACCAACAAACCAAAGCGCATTGGAAACTAAATTTTGAGCGTGACCGAGAATTTTTGATTTTGCTCGTTTTTTTTTTTTTTTTTTTTTTATGGACATTCGCTCTTAATTGAAGAACATTTGTTCTTGCATATATCTTCCTTAAGGATAAATCGTCATAATGTCTCAATGTTCTGTTAAGATGAGCGATAGCCACAATCTACGTTAGAGAGCAGTAAGAGCTTACATTTTGCTCAAATTTTCTCTTTGGATGCCACAGATACAATCAACCACCTGCCTTGACGCCGGAAAGTAAAATAAGCTCGCGGGGGAACCTATAGAGCTTTTACGGTAAAGCGCTTTAGTTTATTACATTAGAATACAGGAAGCGTTTTATAATAACTAATAACAACAAGAACTGCAATTGAATCTCCACTATAATGACACCGATCAACTCCGACACTTTGCCCAGTCTCACGGTTACCAGGGCCTTGCTCTATCTAGTCTATCTATCGGAAGAGCAAATGATTTCATCTCCTCGTTACAACTCCAAGTTCCCCACTTAATGGCAAACAGCAGTGACGGATCGATCATCCGAAATATTTTTGAGCCAAAAATTTTACAGACTGTTGATGGAAAAAAGGCCTAAGAAACTTAATGTTTTGTTACATAGATTTGCATATTTTTTCTGTACATACTCAACTCTAAAAAATACTGTAGTTATCGACTATGTGCTCGCTGTGTTAGAGCTAGAACTTTGCACATACTTGAAATGCGTAAATACAGGGTACTTAATGTTTTGTTTTAATGATTTTGCATTCATCTTCATATATGGTCACTTTTCAACAAGCGTTTTGCTATATAGAGGCAATAAAATAACGTTGACTGCCATTTGTACCCAATTTATATTGTACATCTCTTAAACGGCCAACCTCTATTAAGCGGCCAGTTTTAATAGTCCCCAGGGTGGCTGCTTAATAGAGGTCCGACTGTATTATCATATATATCTTTCATTTCTTTGGGTAACGCTTAATTACCGACAAACGTTTAAAAGTCTAAATGTTCAATCTAGTTACTCGGATAGATAAGCTGTTTTGTTAATCAGAGTAGCTTTTACCTGTTCCTGTTATCTTTTTCTCTACAATCGTAAATATTTGTATGAACAAGGGAATTAATTTGTCGTTGTTTGTCGTTTAGGCAGTTGCATTATGGACAGTAAACTCACCACTGCGCCATCCCTACTCCCCTAAGTACCACATTTACCCGATTTAAGACCCAGATGGTCAAAATATATACCCTATGTCAGACCAAACAGCCTTAAAACCTTTTCTTTGGCACCGTACATACCTATATAGCTTACTAAAGAGGAGTACACTTCTGTGACCCCCTGGGTTTTAAACTATAATCTCATCTTACAGAATAGTCAACTCTACTGTCGATGACGAGGAAAAATCTAAGTTGCCAAAAATATGGGAGATTGAATGTAGTTATCGATTAACAGGTACAAGTTAAACACAATTTTAGGTTATGATGAACATACAATTCATTGCAAAATCCCAAATTCTGTACTTTCTATAACTCGAAGCAGATGACTACCATTGCTGACATTTCTGTCATAACAAAAGCATTTCTTTTTCTCTGCGAAAAAGGCAAGCTAGCTAGACCAACGAGTCTGAGAAGACATAGGCAAATTATATGTTTTGTTCTGTAAATAGTCGCATTATAAATACGGATTTATGGCTTCAAAAAAATCGGAAGTTTTGTTCCGAAAAATATCGGCTCAAAATTTCGTAAAGTTAGAAACTTAAATTAATTGTTTTCAGAGGGGCAGCTATGTTTTTTTTTTACAAAGAGAACAACTGTGAGCTATCTTTTTCGTAAAGCCAATAACAACTAGTAATTCAGGAATTAAATTCCGTTCCCAAAAAGTTTCTCCGACTTAAATTTTCGGTTAAAGCATCCAAACAAACCAAATTTTTTTCACTTGCACAATTATGATTTTAAAAGGGCACAAGATGGTCTGCAAGCACAAGAGACAAGTTTTAAAACATTTTGCTTAAATGTTTTCGTTGGGTGCGCATGTTTTCAGGTCAGAATACTGGGCAAATGGATTAAAGACTGTAAACACTTTGTTGGTAAAAACGACGCTTATTTTGATGGCAATTTTAGTATTGGGAATGAAGGAACCTATATAAGGTCACAACTCAGAACAAATGAAATAAAAATATCAAAGAAGCTATGGTGAAGAAAACAAAACACAGATTGGTACTTGTTTACCCTAACTTTAGGCATTCGCTTTAAGAGAGTTTAGCTTTCTTGGTCCACACACGCACACGAGAGTTGCCCACTTACAGGAGGTTACAAATTTAGACTTTCGGGACACATCCCGGAACGTAGTTGATATTCGATTAGGATAGTTTGATTCTTTTGCAATTTTCAGATTAAAGTTGTACGGGGTGGTTTGAAGACTGTTTACATACAAAACACCACCCCCTTTACGGCGACCAAACGTACTCGCCTTAAATGACAATGTAGCCAAACCCAACGGAACCAACTGGCGTTAAGATTAAAAATTTTGTGACACAAGTTCCCCAACGCCATTTTTTATTTCATTCAGCTGAATGAGCATTGATATCAACTTACAGCATTAAGTTTTATATCTAACGAGCAAATGTCGCGTTCTCAACCTTTAACTTACATTAATATCTTCCTTGTAGAGTCCTAAACAACTAACTCTGGATAATGCTCACAGCTGTTTGATTTAGGATACTTTGGGAGACTTTTCGCAAAGAATGGCGGGGCTCTTGGGAGCCCAATAACCCGTCATTTCGCATGGGGCGTCATTCCACTTTCCTGGCTGTCCAAAAAAGTGCGCGCAGTTCTCTTCTCCCTTGTAGTTATTAGGTTCCCCTTCTCCCCAGTTCTCGTACTGTCCCTCTAGTGGAGTGCCATCAACCCAATACCACTTGGAGTCATCAGTGTTTCTCTTCAGCCCAATCCACGCTTTGGTCTCAGTGACCGTTTCCTTTTCCATCACCAGTTCGTAAACGAAGTCGTTTTCTTCGGCTGAGGTGATTACAGCCAGGTCTCCTCCCAGGTTTTGACAAACTGCTCGAGCATCGCTCCATTTCGTGGTTATAGTATCATCAACGTAATAGCATGACTTTCCGTCAAATTCTCTCCAGTTGGTTGGACAAACTGTAAAGCAAAATACAAGAGCTTCATTTTATTGCCTTTCAGCACATCTTATCTTATCTTATCTTATCTTATCTTATCTTATCTTATCTTATCTTATCTTATCTTATCTTATCTTATCTTATCTTATCTTATCTTATCTTATCTTATCTTACCTTATCTTATCTTATCTTATTTTATCTCATCTTAACTTATCTAATCTTATCTTAACTTATCTTATCTTCTGTTCTCTTCTCTTCTATTCTCTTATCTTCTGTAACTGGTCGTTCATTTTCCTAGTTTTAGTCTATCTGTCAAGTATAACAGGGTTTGTGTCACCATGGTCATCACAGTCATATACATTTCCCAAAAGTAATGACAGCTTAATTTTTAGCTTTAAGCGCAACATTTTCAATTGCATTTTGGTTCTAACTCTTGGTGGGTTAGTTTATGGAAAGGGACATTTTCAAATTTGGTTTTTAAGTGACGACACACGAGGAACAATTAGTTCTTAATTTAATCGAAGGTTCCGCGTTGTTTTGTCTTTTGATCCTTAAATTGCTATAGGTGCAAACTTAGAATGCGCATTTTTCTATCTGTCCTCTTTCGATAAAATAAAACAAACATTCTTAATTTAAGTACTCAATTTACACAATAAGGAACACTTTGTTCTTATTAACCACCTGGACAGAAAGGACGAGTCATTCCTGATAACCCTTCTCTGACATGCTGTTCGGAACGTGTTGTCCCCTTAAAGTTCAAACTATTCTTATTCATGCCAAGGAGGAAAAAAGCTTGTTGCTAATTAAGTTGTTCTTTGTTTAAAAGATGATAGTTTATCCACAATGTATTTGTAGACCACTTGTCTGTTTATCACATTTCGGTTTCAAAATTTCAAAGTTTCAAATTTGGATCGTGACTTGACCAGGCATGTCCTGTGGACAATTCTTTGTTCCTTTGTTCCTTTGTTTTTTTTGTTCCTTCCTATCTCATTAGTAGTCATCGAATTTTATCTAATTCTAGAAATTTTAAAATATTTTTTGCAAGTTTTTAGTTGGGGAAATTGTTTTGTATAGGGTTAACCTCACGATTTCCCTATTCAGGATGTTTTTGTATTTGTGTTATAGCCTCCTGAATAAAATGCAATGTTACGTTACGTTACGTTACGTTACGTTACGTTACGTTACGTTACGTTACGTTACGTTTTGTTATGTTATGTTATGTTATGTTATGTTATGTTATGTTATGTTATGTTATGTTATGTTATGTTATGTTATGTTATGTTATGTTATGTTATGTTATGTTATGTTATGTTATGTTATGTTATGTTATGTTATGTTGCTTGTACCAAATACACATCAAGTGACAGTGTGGCATGGGACAAGATTGATGCGTTGTGGGAAGAGATGGTTTTACAGATATGTTATTGCTGAATTATTGCGTACTGTCTTCTGAGGAACCTTTTGCAGGTCGGCTGAGAAACAGTGGAAGTTGATGTTTAAGATAAGCAAACAAGGAGAGGAGGTCAACAGCTCAAAAATACCAACTCCATTGCCCAAACACAAGAGACCTTACTTAAGAAAAGCCGATTGTGATGGTCTTTTTCAGTGCAAACTGAAACATGATGATGTTAGAAAACTCGACGAAATACAGCTTTCCTCTTGAACACCGATGATCTTGCCAGCGAATGGTGAAATATGCCACACTGTCAAGACGGCAGTTTTTAAAGACGTTTTACAAGAAATTAGTACAACACTGGCAAGCATCGACTACGTGCAGCGAAACAACGTAAATAAAGGCGTCCTGAATCACTTCGAACATGTGGTTAAGTTATTATCTTCAAATGTCTTTTATTGCTTTACGATATTTGGAAGATCTGCTGTACATTTTGCCTTTTTTGTCATTTCACGTTAGCTAGCGAATCAGCTAGCAAATCTATATCAGAGTGCGGGTAATCTCTGATTTTTCTTTCCATTAGGCGTCCCCGCTTCTCGTGCTTCCGCCGCTTGCTGTCTCGCGCGCGCCCATGCTCCGCTGACGAAAAGAAAATGAGAGACTGCTTCCAGCTTAGCTTCTTTGGCAATCATTGGAATATTTCTGCATAAACTAAAGTCTACTGCTATTCTGTTAAGAAATTTTTCTTTTTAAAATGTCGACGAAGCGAGTTTGCGAACAGAAAGTGCAAGGTTTGTCATACGCGCTCGGTCGATGATGACAATGCACTCAGAGCAAGTCACTTACATACCTCCTGTCTGTCACTGTCATAGTGAGATATTTTCCCCAATAGACCCCGTTAAGTGAAAAAATGTCATCACCGACAATTTCACGTTCAAACGCGACTAAAGGCCGAATGCTGTTTAACGATGCCCCATCGAAAAAGTTGGGTATTGTAAAATAAAACAAAAGAAACAAAAGCCGCATTCTTTTTAAAAATCCCAACCATAACAATAGGCAAAGTTTAATATTATAAAGAATCTGGGGAAAACCTTGCAGCATAAAGAAGCCCTTAGGAAACATTCATGCCAGCGTATGATACTTTTGAAGTGATCAAGCAATCCCAGAATCATCAAAAATCTTAAGGACACTTTGAAGTATCAACAAACTAATAGGCTATTTAGATTATAATTTAATTTATAGGGTATCTTGCAACTTAACTGCAAAAGTTTTTTCTCCCTCTGTATCCGTCACACTTAAAAAATATTTGAATTCCCAGTGACACTCAATTGATCAAAAGATTTCAAGTATAATTGGGATAGCGGATACAACGGGGACTTACCGTAAAATAAGGAAGAAGAAGAAGAAATGTAGACCTTCAGGACACCGACATTAGAATCGACAATGTGACGGCTAAAATTTCTTTCGTTGTTTTCTTTTCTTAATGACTGATATTATCCTCATATACATTTTATAAGAGTTGTTTTTCTTTAAGGACCTTATTTTTTTTTCCAACTGATATTTTTAACCAGAAAACTATCAAGATATTATAATTATTTAAAATAATAATAATAATAATAATAATAATAATAATAAATAGAAATCACAAGAATGTGGCAAATGAAGACAGAAATAATCCCAGTGGTCATAGGTGTGTTAGGAGTAATTAAGAAAAGTTCAGAGAAGTTCATCAGTGAAATTCCAGGAAACATCAACCTACATCAAAACACCACATTGCTGGAAACGGCCTATTTTGCGGACGGTCATATCTATAAGGTAACAAACCGATACAAAACAACTCTCTAGTGCGCTTGGTTCATCGTTTGGACTCGGCCCTTGGGGAAAAAATACTATATTATAAACTGAACTTCATAATAATAATAATAATAATAATAATAATGATAATAATAATAATAATAATAATAATAATAATAATAATAATAACAATAACAATAACAATAATAATAACAATAACAATAACACTAGTCATAAAATATCATTCACATAAGAGTTAGTTTCATAACGTCATCAGTCAGGTGACCACACCTAAGGTTCAGAATTTGTCATTCCACTCCATATATCTTACTAAAACTTGTCTGTCTACTTACCTATATCGCTGCAATACAACCAAGAGCCGGCGGGACAACCTGCGGAGAAAATTATCGAAATGAAATTCTTGCTCCATCTTAGACCTGCTGTGAAGGCTAAAAGACACTAAGTATTATGTTTTTATCGAGAGAAGGTCTAGGATGTAGGTATTTGCTTTGCTTTTCCTTACTAAGCCTAGTGATTGGTTTGACGAACTCAGACCACACTGCCCACTAGAGTTTTCTTCACTTGACGATCGTCCCATGTATTTGTTTCTAGTTCTGATTTGTTCATTTCGCTGTTTGTATTTTTTTGTGATTGATCAAAGCAACAACTCTTTTGGCTTTAGTTTTACGACTGTCAACTGAAAGCCACTCCATTTTATATAATATATGTTCGACTCAGTTTAAGTGGTAAATAAAATGATAACTGCGTGGAACTGCTTTTAGTTCTCTATTTGGGCTTAGAGATGTTCAATCTTTGGACTTCTTTTCCAAACCTCAATACTCCGCTCTTAATCTATTAAGAATATTTTGTTCTCTACTTACACTCAATAGCAGTGCTTTCAAAACTGCAAGTACTGTCTTTGCTTCCAAAAAAATTGGGAAATTTCGACTTCACTGTGGAAATTAAAATAGCAACACTTTATTGACTTTATTACCATGTCTTAATAAACCCTTAAATGACATATAGATAAAACCGAAAATTTTTTCGTATGTACTTTATTATCTTTTTCTTTAACTCTTAACCATATTTTTTTGTGTACTTACACGATTTCATGCAGTCTTTGATGTTCTCCTTAAATTTACAGCCTGCAAATCAAAATATATACTTCTTAACTTTGAATTCCTTTCTTTTAACTTATCTCTTATCTGCTCTCTTTTTACTAATCCTGGCCTACTTCAGTCTTTTAAATTGAAATTGTAATACGGGACTTCAACATTATTACCACTGAGATTGTCGTCATCGCTGTTATTTTTATTATGACATATGGAGGGCAAAGATACCAAATGCTGATTGGTTAATACAGAAGACAAATTCGGCCACATACAATTATTTCTTCTTAAAAGGACTAATACTATCATTAGCTTTGTTGGAATTATTGATCATTTCGTGTTCGTGTTAGTGTTAGTGTTAGTGTAAACGGATGCAACATGTTTGAGGTAACATTTGTACTCTAGGTTCTCGGACTTAAAACTACCATTCAAAATCCCTGAAAAACAACCTCGTGTTATACGGGTTTACCAAAAAAAGTGCGCGAGAAAAAAGAAAAAAAAAGCGCGCGAGACCGATCGACTTCAGTAACGGAACATCTTCTCGCTTTTCCTGGTCTTACACCTTTGCCCTTTCTCTTTCCTTTCGAAAAAAAAATCGCTTGTATTTGAGCTTTGAGAGACATTGATTTATTCAAATTTGTTCCTTTGCCATCTGTAGCTTAAAATCTCACCCGGCAATGCGCGAAGAAAATTATAATAAACCATCGCCATAGAAAAAAAGATAGCGCAAAATCAGCTTAGTGAGCATGTACGCATTAAATAATGTTGAACACATGCAATTTTTTTGTCCACCTCTGAGAACTTAAGAACATTGAACGATGTTGAAGACGATGTTGGTTAAAAATCAAACTGCCTTGAACATCATCCTACCTCATGCAATATCGTGCAACATGGTGGCCAAAGAAGTGTAACATGTTCCATTTAACAATGTTGGACAATAATACATCCGTTTGGCCGGGCCTTAAGTGTTACTGATACTTTTCTTTTTACTGTTACTGTTACCGGTGCTATTATTATTAGTGATAGTGTTATTATAAGTGTTAGGGATACTATTAGTGTTAATATTAGAACTACTATTACTCTAACTGCTACTGTTACTGGGAAGGCTGGTCTACACGTTCGACGCAAGCATAAGCATAAGCGCAAGCAAAAACGCAAAAGCAAGAAAAGGTAATCCCTTTTTTTTCTTGTGTTTGCGCTCATGTTTGCGCCGTTACGTCGCCCGTGTAAACCGGGATAACGCCAGCTTAAGCACAAGAACACAGGAAAGTACTCACAAGTGGTCAGCGGAAGTGTGTTCTGTTTTCAAGATGGTGGCGTGTACCTACGCCATCTTGGATTTAAAATTTTGGCGCCAAAATTTAAATTCACTCCGCCTGCATATGTCACCTTGTACTTATGCTTATCACACGTGTAAACAACCTTGTGCTTATGCTAGTGCTAATGCTTATCCTTGCTTCGTACGATTAAACCAGCCTTTACTGTTTCTGAGTAAATGTATCGTGTCAATGATAGGGACAAGAAATGCAAGGAAACGTTGGTGTACTTATTGTTATATTTCGATTTAATACTATATCATCTTCAGAATAAGGTGACAACAAGTAGCTATGATTTAAATACTGAAAGATGGTAAATTAGCAATTAAAAACATGCACATGAAAAACAAAACAAAACGTAAATGTCAGGAGAATAGGTATACTTCTCTGCTAGCTTTTAAACCATTGTTCAACGATGGTGCTGAACGCTTGATATGGTAGGCTTCTTTGTATAGTAGTAAATTCCAAATATCCTCGTTGTCTATTTTCTATTACCGTCCTTTGCTTAGAGTGTTACTGTTACCATCACCGCTTTTTTAGTGTTAGAGTTGCCTTTAGTATGTTTGTTACTGTCACCGTTATTGTTATTGTTATTTTTAGTTTTGGAGTTACTTATAGTGTGTCTGTTGCTGTCAATGTTACTGCTATTGTTATTTTTAGTGTTGGAGTTACTTTTAGTGTGTGTGTTACTGTTACTGTTACTGGTACTGTTAGTGTTAATGAGCATTTATTAATTTTGGAATATGCAATTATGTAAAACTGTGTGCTTGTTTCATTTTCTTCGCTGTTTTTCTGTATTTTTTTAATTTTGATAATGCGCATTGTGTCAATACAATAGTGTTTTGCGGCATGAATGTAGCATAGAAATTTTCCCTCTTTTTGTTTTTCTTCGCATTTGATAGTGTGTCTTATGTAAGTATATAATACTGGATAGGGGTGTAGTCAGTTTGTTCTTGATTTATGCTGACGACGTTTACCGAAATACCTTTAAAATAACTGGAATGCAGTTAATCACCCGCATCCCTTTTCTCTATGTGTAAATAATATTTGTTTTTCCACTTACATCCACCTTTGCAGTTACTGCCTTCACAGCCTGTGGAGAGAGGTACAAGAGAGTAATATAGAAATAAATTCTCTTATATTATTCTATCTCTACAAATCTTATCTTATCTTATCTTATCTTATCTTATCTTATCTTATCTTATCTTACCTTATCTTATCTTATCTTATCTTATCTTATCTTATCTTATCTTATCTTATCTTATCTTATCTTATCTTATCTTATCTTATCTTATCTTATCTTATCTTATCTTATCTTATCTTATCCTATGTGTTAGGGTCAGGGCTCATATGCCATCTCATTATATCTTGTCTCAACAAGTCTCATATTTCAAAACCTTAACTCCTCATTTAAAGTACCATTTTTATTTGTATCTTACCTACTTTTATGTCACCCCCTCCTATCCAGACTTACCTCTTGTAAAGTTCACTCTTTTGTTACTTTTATCAAAAAGAATTAAATATTGTTGTACTTCGGTAAAAAAAAAAAACCTCTTATTAGAAGACGATGTTATTAGTTTTGTCTTTATTCTTCATTATTCTGTTATTTAATTATTATTATTAACATCTTCTTGTCTGCTTACATTCCGCAAGGCAGTGTTTAAGGTCGCAAGTTTCGTCACGGGTAAATTTCCTCTGCACTGTGGAAAATTGTACGATATCGATTAGTAATATTGAGCTATCTTAACATTTAACAACATGTATATCTTACAACTTACAAAAACATTTTTCCACAGTGTTTGACTACATACAATATGTATCTCGTAAAAGCAGATCTTAGCCAGGGCTATTTTGGAGTTTACAAGGCATTTTTAAAAGATTATTTAAGGGCACTTCCACTCCGACAACAAATTGATGGTAAATTGTGTCTAAATTCTAAATTTAAATCTAAAAAGTAGAAGTGACATTCAAGTGTGCTAAAAATTAGGTATGATTATCGCCTATTTTTTATTTTAAATTTCCCTGGCGCCGCCATTTTGAAAATCAAATTCTGTTTTGTCCAACACGGAATTATTATTTCTATGTTTTACAACGAAATTTGATATTATATTGTTTTTTCAACAACTTAACATTAATTTATTTCAAGAGTGGAGTTTTCCTTTAAGGTGTCCCACTAGGGTTAAAGGTCTCACACACACTGATGATGCGAGGTTTAGTAATGAGTGGAGCGCGCTCGAGCTGAAACAGGCTCATGCAAAATAGCGAACAAGTCAACAATACAGTTCAAATGCAGCCATGGAGTACAGACAGAAAAAAAAAGTATTTCAAAGAAAACATTCTTTGTAATAGTTTTAAAACCAAAGTACTGCTTTTTGTGTATTGAAAGATAACCGAGGCTGTAAATTTCCTTCAATTAGTTCTTGCAAACAATTCCCTATGCATGCTCAAGTAGTTAACTTGGAGAATTCCTTTACTAAGACGTTATTATTGTTCGTGAAAAAGTGAACTTTTATCTGGTTCCAATAACTGGCACAGAGGTTTCAAATAGTTTGCTCTAGTTTTAAATAAATAAATAAATTAGCCTGCAAGTTTTTACGCAGGACTAAAAAAAACACAAATTTGGTTTTACAAGGCTTTTGTTGCCAGGGACAGTTCAACAGAAAAGAGTGCCTTCAAGTTATCGACTTAACACTCTGTTTTAGGCTACCCACTAGTAGCTCTTATTGCAACATACTAAGTATCAAAACGAAAATTTACAAAACCCACTGAAATTCTTTTTCACAAGCTATTTAGACATTACTATCGGGATTATTTTGTTAATGATTAAGGCTATTACTTAGTGCGAGTGTTGAATGTAGATATCCATCATATTTATATTACGTACTTTGAGACTTTACAGGCTTCTTTGCCTCCGTCGCCACTGGCAACATGATGAGAAGAAGAAAGAACATCGTTGTCTTCAATGCCATCCCTGACTCTCCTTAGCAAACAAACAAACAAACAGACAAGCACAAAGTTAAGGAAAACTTTACAGCAGTGACCGACCGATAATTTCTCATTATTTATTTCTTTACTTCCTGATACCAAAACAATTTACCCCCACATTTGAAAAATGTTTTTGAGCTTAGATTTCCTTGATTTTAAATTTACAGACAAGCAAACAATTAAATATAATTTTTCAATTGTCACTCACTGATAATTTTTCATTATTTATTCTTTATATTGCCCATGTTGCATTTCCTGATAACAAGACGATTTTCCCTTTTGCTAAACCATCTCTTCGTGCTTGGTTTTAATTGTTTACAAAATTCGGACTTCGAGAAGTGTAACCCATTTTATTGTTATTTTATTACTATTATTGTTTTTTTTTTACAACTGCTTGTATTCATCTGCAGATATCCAGGTCTGATATTGGTTGTTTATCACTTGTTATTACAAGTTGTTACTAATACAGGATTGTTTAAACTGAAATTTAATACTCAGTTGGCTGCTAATTACAAAATGCAGAGTATGACTATCTGTCGTGGGTCGTGGGTCGTGGGTGGATGTCGTGGGTCGTGGGTGTGGATAAAAGTCGTGGGTAAAAAAATAAAATAAATAAACTAAAATAAATAACCTTAAAAAATTTTAAAAAAATTTAACACGTGACGAGCTCTTTAGGTAGTGTCAATCGCTTGCCCCCGTATAGGCAGTTTGCCATAGCCTGCGAGCAAGCTCTTTTGGGAGCTCTCTCCCCAAGAGAGCTTGCTTGCAGGCTAAGTTTGCCAAAGAAGCAAAAATGGGAGGGGAAAGTTCTTTGGCACTTTCTACCACCACCCTACGCCCCCCCCCCCCCCCCCCCCTCCATAACCCCGAAAACAGCCGAACGTGCTAGCGTAACTTGTAAGGCCACAAGTTGTGTTCGATCTTTTGATAGAGACTTCCACTACCAACGGGGAATTTAAAGCTACAGTCTCTATTAAGAAGCAAACTTGCATTAATACAGACAAAGAAATCGGTGACTACGTTGTTGATATTAAAGCTTTATTGATGTTAGGGACTAATCCATTACGTTAGATCATAACGTTATTACTTTGCTAAATCCCCCGGAACAGATTTTCAACACAGTTGGTTTCCAGCAGTTTTATTTATAATATTGTTTTTACACATACCATTACTGCGACAAAAACCATACTTTCTAAAACTTAATGCCACTAGTAAAACCAACAACAACAAAGTTAATCAAAGAAATCATCAACTGCCTATGGAATAGGTCGGTGAAGCAAAAAAAAAAAAAAGACAAACCCTAACCGAACAGCGCAAAGGCCATATGGCTAAACCACGTGTCTAACAGCCGTCCTTTCCGCAGCAGGGAATGATACAGATGCCAGTCTCCCAAAGGGGCGTTGCTCTTCGTAGATCTAGGATTATTTTGATCGGCTTAAATACCCACAATATTGATTGCCCTATTGAAAGCCCATGTTTTTTCGAAGTCGATGTCACTCGTTCCCAGAACCCCGTTCCATGTTCCCGCTTAACATCCAGAGGAAACAGGTCAAAAATTCTTCTTTGTTTTCTTTGTATACTTTACAAAATCTGAATTGCATACTGCCCCTCCCCTTCCCCACGGTGGTGTCAAAAAAGTCCCTGCTGATCTTGCAAATGAAGATCTAGTGCTATTTCCAGTCAGTGACTTAGCAGTCTTTCCGCAAACGTTACGGCATAGTTTTATTTTGTTACTGCTCCGTTCACGGAAATCGCTTACCAATGGATAAATCAGCGTCCACTACAAGTCTTTACAGTAACGCTCAGGGATACGGATTTTAAAGAAAGTCCCACGTGGCTGCGAAAATATCAGCAAGAAGACGAGGAGGACGCCTTGAAAAGAGCAATAGTCTGTGGTCGGAAAAGAGTCGTAATGGTCACGCAACGTCGTGAGTCACGCTAGGTTGTTACGCCAGGCGGGACAGCATGTTACATAAACAAAAAATGAAGGGGAGGCCTACATAAAAAATGAATCAAATGTCAAAATTGGCCAAAAAGGGACGGGAGGGTAAGCCGAACCGATTACGAGGGGATAGACTTGGGCCCGCGATGCTTGGGGATAGGTGCAGTTGTCAACGAAGTTGCACACACTTTACGAAGGTTTTTAAATTATTTATTTTAATTATTTTACCCACGACTTTTACCCAGGTTTTTTTAAGTTATTTATTTTAGTTTATTCATTTTATTTATTTAATATTTTTTTACCCACGACTTTTATCCACACCCACGACCCACGACATCCACCCACGACCCACGACCCACGACAGATTGTCATACTCCATAATGCAGCATTCAAATGTACACTTAAATTACTTGCAATATGTTCAACTTATTGCACCCATCCCCAATCACTTAAGGTGGCCGAACCCAGTTTTAAAGTATACAGGTGTTAGTAAGCGTTATTTGGAAACTACGTTCTTCTGGGTGCCCGAAATTGGTGTGGTGCAAGATCAACTAAAAAGAAATGAATTTTGATAAATGTTGTTGAGCTAAGTCCCGTTGCCATGGCAACGCAGCGAGCTATTGACCGTCTACAAACAATAGTTTTCCTTAATTTTTAGAAAATGCACTCGTTAGATTTTTTCCATTTTTTGTCTCTAGAAAAACTCACAAAATACTGACATAATGACACTGCTTTCATGTAACTTTAACAGAGGGATCTTCTGTAAATATCCGTTTTGCACTTTAATGTTTTGTGAAGGTACCCTCTGTCAGATTTGGATTTTTGTTTGCAGGCGAGTTAGGCTCTTAGAGAACTACTATATTGCTAAATTTCACGAAATTCTAACGAGCGGTTCCTGAGAAAACAGTTCATTTCTATTAACACAACCAGTCACAATTTTTTGGTCAAATGCGCATGCGTGGCTTTTAATTGGGTTTTCACAGCAACGATTAAAAGCGTGCAAAAAGGCTTAGCTCTTCGTGAAATCACTTTCTTTGTTCGGTGATGAAAGAAAAAGGGTCACAAACGATACACTGGATTATTCTAAGCGCAAAACTTAACTTCGTGATCAATTTGATATAAAATTAAGGGATCACTTTATTGACGCCATATTTTGCTTACCACAACCCTAGCGCGCGCTTACTATCATCATTAAAGAATGAAGCCATCAAGCGCGCGCAAACTGTGTTCGGCCGCCTTAAAGAAAAATTCAATGGAGAATGTTATACCTGACAGAGGTATTCTTGAGGAATGCAATATATTTCATCTTTCTGATAATAAAACAATCCTACTGACTAAAATACGTTGCAAAGACTACTACCAGTTTTTTTTTTTTTTTTTTTTTTTTTTTTTTTCAGGAATAGGTTACAACAGAACCTACAGCTGTGAAGTCCTCGTATAAGCGTGGTCTTGATCTAATCCACCGTTGGAGTAAATTATTTAAAAACATCTATAAAATCTCCATTGATAATAAGGTAAGAAAATTTACCTTTAAACTTTTCCATAGAATCTTAGTAACTAATAAAGAACTTAAGAGATTTAAAATTAGAAATAACGATGCCTGCTTTCAGTGTCAAAACGCTGTTTCATTGGAACACACTTTTGTGGAATGCCCCTTCTTTCAAGAAGTATTATCCTGGTTCAATGTATCAGAAAATACACAAATAAATTTGTCGAACGAGCAATTCATATTTCAAAATTATATAATCTCTCCTGCTGTGCACCGAAACCTACACCGCCAACTAGATTTGTTGCTTTTTTTCAAGAAGAAATATTTATATGCATGCAAAATGACTAAGTCACACCCAAGCTTTTTGCAGTTTTTAACGAACCTAAAATTACAAAGGAAAAGTGAGAATCTAATATAACTTTCCTTTCCCTTTATATATATATTTTCTACAAAGACGTCCTCTTTAGTTTTTTAACTTCCCTCAACGTCTTTTTCTTCCATTTAGTACATTTAGCTATTAATTTATATGTATGCATATTTATTTATTTATTTATTTATTTATTTATTCATTTATTTATTTATGTATTTATGTATGTATGTATGTATTTATTTATTTATTTATTTATTTATTTATTTATTTATTTATTTATTTAGTAAACGAGATATTGTAAGTATTGTGAACACTGTAAGTATTGTAACTTTGTAAGTACTATAAGTCTAGTACGTAGTTCAGCAAATATTGTATTGTGTGTCTTAGGCTAATAAAAATAAAAGAAATTGTATTTTTGGTAAAAACTGCTCAAACATTTGACAATAAACATTTACTCTAACATAAAATGGCTCTTAGAGCACCGAGAGGAAAATATTTTAGTAAATTGTCCGAGGAAGAAAAAGCTGTTATCAGTTTTAGTGATTTGTCTGCAAAACATAAAGAAGAACTTGAACAAAATAACCATTTTCTCCAGTTGTAAACCATTGTCATCCTTGCAATCCTCAACCAAGCATAATCAATACTAGTTTCTGTGCACTAGTAAGGTTATATATAACAAAACTAAACTACTATGTTACAATACCATTGATTCAAATACGTTTTTTTTTTGTTTTCCTATTCAAAATAATTCTGCAAGTAGCCGACACTGACCCCTTAACGCCGCTATTGGCCGCGTTGATCCGCAACAGAAAGCTGATGATACAGAAGCAGCCAATGGAGGATTATCTGTTCTCTAAAACATTACCCGCCACAGAAATTAAAACTAAATTGTGCAGAAGAACAACTAGCGTCTGCTTTAGCCATTTTTCACCTCAGACTTTCGCGAAAATGTGAAACTAATCGTTTGTGTTTTCAGAGAATCACAAAACGTCGTTAAAAGTACAAAAATAGGCAAGCTAGCATTTATGAAAGCCAACAGCAGCTGGTGAAATCAGGGAATAAGATTAAAACAAAAAGTTCCGCAATAATCAAATCATATTAGCATACCAAAATTCGTCATTTAAAAGGCCAAATAATAATGACGAGCCGGAATACAGGAATCAGCCTTTGAACTATTTTGTTTAATAGTCTCCTTGGATGGCCCTAAGTTATAGGACAGGCATTGGCAATTTGGAATATTTACATTCTAATGATATCCTAAGTAAAAATTCCAAAGCGACGAATTCACTCGCCACAGACAGTAAATGAAAATTTCAAGTAAACATCAGATTTGTTCTAACGTCCTTCCAAAAAAAGTTACGTCAAAAGTAATATCTTATTTTATGTTGATAAATGATCTGGTGTATCTGTAGCAATAACTAACATCTTATGAATCATTTATCGGGCCCGACTTCGTTTCCTGTTTAAAACATCGTTTTCCCGGTATTGATCCCACCTTGTTTTACTAATCCGGTTGCTACATCTCCGACAAAATATAAAATAATGACAATAAACATCCTTTCCTCTCTCTTCTCAAACCTCCGTCCTTTTTTATTTTATTTTTTTTTAAATAAAAAATAAAAATAAAGATAAAAAAAATGAAAAAAAAAAAATCAAACCTTCGTCCCACTTAAACTAATTATTTATGCGCCTGTCGCTCAAAAACTTCCCTGAACATCTTTTCTGAAGCATTTACACTGCCTGTCAGATAGTAAGCTTTTTGACGAATATTTTAAAAATAGGTCTTGTCACGGTTTTCGACGCACTTTTGACGAGTAGGGAAACAGGCTTGAAATAACAGGTTTTTTTGTATGGAAATCCGATCACAAATAATTTTAGTTTTCGCCCAGTCGTGCTTTGAACTTTCCATACATTTCCCTTTATTTTTTTCCCGGGAACTATTTTTAGTAGCAGTTCACGGCTGGTTCGCTATACAGACATATGTATGGACAGTTCAAAACACGACTGGACGCTTTCTGGTACAGCTACATCCCTCCAGTTTTTTTCTTTAAGTCCTTTTCCTAGTGCCAAAAGTTTCCAATTCAAGAATTTTTCAGAAACGATGTTTTATGAAAATTATTTGACATCGCATTTCCATACAAACACTGTTGTTTTAAGCATGTTTGCCTACTCGTCAAAATGGCATCGAAAATCGTGATCAGGCCTATTTAAAAAACTGTTGTGCAGTATAACATCTATAACAAAATTGTTCGACGGCCCGAGAAGATTTCAGAAATTGAATCGATCACAGCACATCACAACACAAAATAATCTGGGAACTACTCGAAATAATGTCGGCTTGGTTTAGATGTTATTGCTAAAACGTCACTGTGCTGTACTTACCTTTGATATCCTATTCTTGTTGAGATGTAAAACCACCGTAGTTCACTTTAGTAGGAAAACAACACAAACTGGTAATGAAAAAATTATCGTTACTGTCTTCTGAAGTCAAACTGATCCTCCAAGTTCCGAAGGGCCGAGTGGTCTTCATTAACCACTAAGATATAACGAACAAGGTTGGGCTAATTGCTAACGGGTCACTCTGCTATTGACTGCCGATGACTTTAGACATTTATGATTGGTTATCAATAAAGTAAATTTCAAATTGAAATATTGACAATGGGTGGAATCCACTCGCCCCGCTTCATTCCCATCGTGCGTTTAGTCCTCTGACCGACAAATTCCTAGGTCAGGGTGGTGAATTCACGCTTAGCGATAAAGGTAATCAAGATAAGATCTTTCAGATATCTAAAGCGTAAAAGCTTTTTGGCTAAATTTGTTTACAGTTATTTAAAAATTTATGTCAAGGTTAAAGACTAGGAGACCTGTACACTTCTCACTTTCCAACCATTTCGGAAGCAAATCCGCTCTTCATGATCATTCCCAATTCATTCATAACTTCGACAAGATTGCGGAACTCAAATGATTTATTAAACTCAATTATTGTTTTACATGCACTCCCGCTAACACTTTTTGTTGCGTAAGAAGATTTTTATGCGAGAGGTTATGACATCGGTGGGACAAGAAGGAGACAAAGTGACCGATTTCGTGAACATATTCGAGACGTTGAAAGAAATGACAAAGATGCATGCAAACCGGTCGCTCGACACTAAAAAGTACCCGATAATTCTTACCAACAAACTGCAGTCTACATTTTCCTACATCATCGTAAATAAATAGAGTAACCTGCAAAACGTTTCCAACAACAATTTTTCTTCCTAATCGGCACTCAGTTAATCCACACGGAATCAACAAACGCTTTATTAAACGGAATAATGAACTTTATTTGACCAAAAGATCCAATAACGAAACTAAATTGGAAATGTGGAGTTCACGAGGCTTGACGTTATTTTGATAAACAATGTTATAATCCATCAATTTTATCTCTAGCACGCAATTGGTTTAAACGCGTCATGTGACTGAATACGCCCAGCTAAGACCTCGAGAACTCCCTATTCCGAAAAGTTCAAGGCATCAAGTTTGCAATTAAAATAGATGTTTAAATGGGGGAACTGTTCGCTTTTGTGACAAGAAGTAGAAAAAAAAACTGCTGGGCGATAAAGCAGTACTAGGAAACACCAAAATATTAACTTTATACTCTGTAAACGTTTTTGACGGTAAGCTGTTCGTAAACGTCTCTTTCATTTTTTAACTTGGCAAAATGTTCAAATGCTTAACCTCGTTGGGAGATTTTCTCTTGGTTTGAACTAAGCTTCACTCTGTGCAAAAGCCCTTGAATTAAAAAAATGTAGCCGAAAACTTATGGAAGACGAAAATGTCTAGCCCAATTATCATTCTAGAGTACTGAATAATATGACCATACCCGATTAAGATAGAAGCGAAGACCAAAAGAAATTTAAATAGATAGAGAAATAAATTTCAAGGCCTGTATCGAAGGAAAGGACAAATTAGTACTTTCAGCGTGAATGGGGGCTGCATTTCGGATTTTTTTTTTTCGGCTAGCTACAACATTAACGCCTTTTAAAGACTATATTTGCATAAGCTAGTACAGCATGACCTGTTTGGATAGTTTAACTGAAAAGCTAAGTCGCGAAAAATAGGTGAAGGGAGCCTAATTAAGGACAAAGGTTATCAACGTAATATATCTTCAACCATTCAAAGCGAGAAGTGCACCAAAGGCCAAACTCCTTCGTGTTAATTCAAAGGCTTTTTATTCCTTACAATAAACGCTAATTTATGGCAGAGCTCCGATCGCGCCTTCGGCGAGGAAATATTAACGTCTTTAAAGACCATATTGGCATTAGCTAGTACAGCATGATCTGTTTGGATAGTTTAACTAAAAACCTAAGTCGCGAAAATTGTTAGAAAACGGAAACTTAATTCTCTAATTCACAGGCAGTTGTTGGTTTGCCGACCTTCAACTCCTCATTTTTAACCATATTTGCCCCTCCGTCAAAACGAAAGCAATTAGTTTTCCAGTGTTATGAAATGTCCACATGGCGTTGATCGGAAGAAAACTGCAGATTCTAAAACTAAAAACTACACCCAAATTTCTAAGGCAATGAAACATTCCGAACAGATATCCACCAATGAAATGATAAACAGTGAGGTGGTTCCGACTTTTCGCAACAGAAAGAAAGTGGTTTTATGTATTTAGAGTAAAAATGTTAAGCTTAATCACTGTCGGCAAAACAAAATTTAAAAAAAGGAAGACGAAGAATTAATCTCGGCTACAAGGGAATTCATTTCCGGCAACCAAGCTGAAGGCCTAAATAACTCAGACATTGAACCACACCATATCAACATAATCGATGATTATGACAGTAGAAATAACGTGTCCTTAATAAACATGTGATAACCAAAACATTATTATGCCGTAGTTTCCTTTGATATCCTAGTCCTGTTGAAGATTAAAACCACAGTATCCCACTTTGTTATGTAAACAGCTCAATCTGCTTAATGATAAAATTTCCGTTTATAACTTACGATGCAAATATCTGGTATCAATGTGATCCTTCCAACTTCCTAAAGACAATATGATCTTCGGGGATCAAGAAAAAACGAAGAAGGTTCATCTAATTACTGACAGGTAATTCTACCATTGGGAGCCGATGACTTTTTAGTGATTTATGATTGGGTTAGATGAACAAAGTAAACGCAAGATAACGTGCAAATAAGAAGATGGATTATGCATGAAATCTAAGCCCCTCGAATCATTCCCCTCACTTCAGTCTTCTGAGTAACGAATTTCTTTTTTTCTTAAGTATTCCTTTATTCCACTGACATGACTAACTCGTACTCTAGCTCCTATGACAACGTTTTTTATAATTATGGATGGAAATTTTATTGGACTATAATGATCAAGTTTTAGCAGAATTATGATCCAAAATCTGAATTTATATATCTTTAGACGATTTCTAAATGTCAAATTTTTGCATCTCGATCTTCTGTTGTCTTCTTAACTAAGAAAGAGTTGCCTAACGCGCGCAAAATAGCACTTTCCGTGACGAAAGCCTAATTTAAAGACAAAGGTTATCAAGGTAATATATCTTCAAATAGTCAAAGCGATAAGAGCACCAAAATTTTCTTTATACTTGTTCAGAAACTAATATCAAGGCTAAATTTCTCCGTGGTAATTCAAAGGCTTTTTATTCCTTACAATAAACGCTAATTTATAGCGGAGCCCGATAACTAAGAGATTTTGGTAACCCCATGAATGGGTTAAACATTTTTTTTTTTTTTTGGCTAATGACAACATTAACGCCTTTTAAAGACCATATTTGCATAAGCTCGTACGGCATGATCTGTTTGGATAGTTTAACTGAACAGCTAAATCGCGAATTTTTTTTTAGAAATACGGAAGCTTTTTTCAGGAATTCAGAGGCAGTTGTTGGTTTACTGATCTTACTCCGCATTTTTAACGATATTTGCTCCTCCGTCAAAACGAAAATAATTAGTTTTCCAGTATTATGAAATGTCGAGATGACGCTGAGCCGATGAAAACTGTAGATTCTAAAACTCAAGACTACATCTGAATTTCTAAGGCAATGAAGCATTCCGAACAGATATCCACCAATAAAATGATGAACAGTTGGGTGATTCGGGCTTTTTGCAACAGCATTGCTGAACGTAAGTAAGTTTATGTGAATTTATATATTTAGAGTGAAAATGTTAAGGTTAATCAATGTCGGCAAATCAAATTTAAAAAAAAAATAGACGAAGTAGAATTAATCTCGGTCAAAAGGGAATTCATTTGAGCAAGCAAGCAAGCGAAAACCACCCCAGTAACTCAGGTATTGAACTACAGCACATCAACATAACCAACGAAATAACGTGCCCTTAATTAACATGTTATGGCCAAAACATTAATATGTCGTAGTTTCCTTTGATATCCTAGTCCTGTTGAAGATTAAAACCTTCGTACCCCACTTTGCTAGTAAAACAGATTAAACTGCTAAGCGATAAAATTCCGTCAATCGTCTTAAGCTTACCTTTCGTTTATAATTTACGATGCGAGTACCTGGTAACAATCTGATCCTTCTAACTTACGAAAGACAATGTGAGCTTCAAGTACGACCAAGAAATAACAAAGAAGGGTGGGCTTATTAGTGACGGGTAACTCTACTATTGGATGCCGATAACTTTGGTGATTTATGATTCGTTATGAACAAAGTAAACTCAACAAAACTTGCAAATTAGAACATTGGTAATGCGTGAAATCGACTCCCCTCGATCCATTCCCCTCACTTCAGTCTTCTGGGTAACGAATTTATCTTTTCCTTAAGTATGCTTTATTTAACCACTGACATGACCAAGTGGTATTCTTGCTCGTATAACAATGTTTTATTTTATGGGCTGAAATTTTACTGGACTATGTCAAGTTTTAGCAGAATTATAATCCAAAACCTGACTTCAAATACTAAGTGACGATTTCTAAATATAAAAATTTTTCATCTCACTTTTCTGTTGTCTTCTCCACTAAGAAATGTTTGCATCACAAGCGCACAGGACAGCACTTTTCGTGGACGGAGCCTAATAATTATTAAAGACCAAGGTTATCAAGGTAATATATCTCAAAATAATCAAAGCGATAAGAGTATTAAAATTTCCTTAAACTTGTTCAGAAACTAAAGTTAAGGCTAAACTTCTCCGGAGTAATTCAAAGGCTTTTCATTCGTTACCATAAACGGTTATTTTATAGGGGAGCCCAATAGCTAAGAGATTTGTTCATTAACCCCGTGAATGGGATCAATATTTTTGGCTAAAGACAACATTAACGCCTGTTTAAAGATCATATTTGCGAAAGTTAGTAGAGCAAGATCTGTTTGGATAGTTTAGCTGAAAAGCTTGGTCGCGAAACTTTTAGAAATACGGAAAATTATTTCTTGTATCCACAGGCAGTTGTTGCGGGTTTGCCGATCTCACTCCTCATTTTAAACAATATTTGCCCTTCCCTCAAAACGAAAGTAATTAGTTTTCCAATGTTATACAAAGGGCGAGATGACGTTGAGCCGAAGAAAAGTGTAGATTCTAAAACTTAAAACTACATCCAAATTTCGAAGGCGATGATATATTCCGAACAGATATCCACCAATAAAATGATGAACAGTTGGGAGATTCGGGCTTTTCGGAACAGCATTGCTAAACATAAATTTTACCGAGTATTTACATTTTCAAATTATGTGATTTTATGTATTTGGATTAACCTGTCAAGGTTGGTCAAGGTCGCCAAAACAACAATGGAAAAAACAAAAAAAATTTAAATCTCTGTTGTTAAAGCCGGAATTCATTTATCAGAAAACAAGCGCAAAGCCCCAATAACACTAGAATTGAACCACAGTATGTCAACATTTAACAAGTGATTATGACAGTCGAAATACCTTAGGCTTACTAAACATGTTATGGTCAAAACATTTTTATGCTGTACTTATCTTTATTACCCTTATCCTGTTCAGAAGTAAGACCACCGTTGCCCGCTTTGGTAGGAAAACAGCTCAATCTGCTTAATGATAAAATTTAAGTTTACCTTCCGTTTATAATTTAAGATATAAAGTCCTTGGTATCAATCTGATCCTTCTAACTTCCAAAAAAATATATGATCTTCGGGGCGCAAGAGATTACGGAGAAGGTTGGACTAATTACTGACAGGTAACCCTACTATTTGGTGCCAATGACTTTTTAGTGATTTATGATTGGGTGTGAACAAAGTAAACACAAGAAATATTTGCGTCATATTCTTCGAATATTCAAAGCGATAAGAGCACCAAATTTAATTTATACTTGTTCAGAAACTAATGTCAAGGCTAAATTTCTCCGAAGTAATTTTATAATTTCACATTTGAAATTATAAATTTACACGTACATTTTGCGCCAAAATTAAGAAGTATTTGTCATTCATGATATTAGTAAGAAAATTATACGTTATGTAAAGAACGTTCTTGAAGGCTTATCAGCACGTGACGCGAGAGTGCACGAGCTTGATGGAGGAGCGATTATCCAAGCGACATCCACGAACTGTGAAAATAATCTATTGCCTTCTCGAAATTTAGTTACGTTTGGCAAAAATAATATCAAGTGTTTCGCAAAAAGTGGCTGTTTTAATACGTCTCATAGAACAATATGTTCAGAATAAATACAGCGAGTAAACCTGTGAAGCACAGAGTTAGTTACAATAGAGTTAGTGCTCGCAGGCGTAAATATTATTGAGGCCCGTTGAATATGACCAACAAAATTATTCTTAGAATATATTTTGCCGATTTAGTTTCTAAGAAGAAATACAGTAAAATAACAAGCCACAAATTCCTACTTCTGATGCTAACATATGCTGCCATCAAACGGACATAATTGTTTTCAAGACTGTTTGGATTTAGATATGTTGATATGCAATGTTGCTATTTTCTGCTACGTCTTCCTTTTTTATGATTGTTTGAAGTGAAGCGTTATACCATTAGTTTCCGATTATCAAAATGTGTTTTTTAATTTTTTTTTAAAGCGAAATAATGACTAACAACTCCCCTATTGGTTTCCCGTTGACTCGCGGCAAATTGCTGATTGGTCGTGGATGACTTATTTGCCATTAGAAACATTGACAGACCTTTTTGGGCCAGACATTATTGTGTTGTAGAAGTTTACCTTTGATACCCTAGTTCTGCTGAGAAGTAAGACCACACTTGTTCCCTTTGGTAGGAAAACAGCTCAATCTGCTAATGAAAAAATTTCCGTCAAGCTTACCTGTTTGTAATTTGTAATACAAAGTGGAAGACAAATGCGACCTTCAGCGACCACCGAGATATAACTAATTGATGACAGGTGACTCTTCTTTTGGGTACTGATGACTTTGGAAATTTATGATTGGTTATTAACAAAGTAAACACATCGTAACTTAGATGATTGACAATGCATGAAATCCACGCCCCACCTGTTCCCTTGGGTTGTCTTTTGTCATGAGTAAGCATTGATTATCATTATGACACAATGGCCATTTGAATGCTGGAAATCTTTTCATTACAGCTGTTTAAGGAAACATTCAGTTAAAGTCTACTATAATTTGAAACTATTTTGTGTTTTCCCGATGTAAAAGAACATTTTTCGAGTAACATTTGCTTGTTCCTTCCATACAACAGTTGAGGTTATTAATTTACATACTTGACAAATACTGGTATTTGAAAGCGGCGCAAGACTCTTGAAGCCGTTTAACCACACGATTAAACAAAACACTGCGAACGTTTTCTATTAAGGTTAAAATTTTTGTTTAGCCGATTGAAACGCAAATAGATGAACATATTAAACTTGCTATTCTCCTTAGCTGATGGCTTTCAACACGAGATATATTTCGGAACTTGGCAAAAGGGATTTAAGAAAATAATATCATGGGTGACAAATTACTTTTAATTTTGGCGCAAAATTTCAGCGTTAACTTATAATTTCACATATAAACTAACAAAATTGCTTTGGCAACGTTTCCTATATCTCAGTGCCAAGATGGCTTCCAGGCTTAAAGATGTTACGGGTAAAAGAAGTTACGGCATTAAAAGGCCCTGCAGAAAACCTAAATACGCGAAACACAACAACTAACTGAGTGAGCGTTTTTAAGAACTGGTATGATGAAATGGCCTTGAGAAAAACCCTGAGACGGTTCGTCCTGAGCAGTTGGATAAAGTAGTCGAGCGGTTTTTTTGCCTGCGTATGTAAGCAAGATGGAACCGACCTCGATTGTGAGCATAATTTGTCACCCATGATATTAAAAGGTAATAAAATGGTATACTCGTGAAATTAGGAAATAATTTCACTTGCGTTTTGGCAAAATTCGAAGAATTTCCCTCGCGTAAAGATTCGGAAGATTATTAGAATTTTGACAAAACGTGCGTAAAATTATTTCCTAATTTCACTTGTCATCGTTTGATTACATATACGAATAAGTTATTTTTATTCTGAAAGGTCCCTTGTAGCATGGTTCTAACGATAACACAATTTAAAATGTAAACGGTCAACCCAACTAATTACGAACAAAAACGCTCTTTTTTCACATTTATTTCTTATCATTTTTTCGCTGGGAGAGTGAGAAATGTACAGATCTCTGTAAAGTAAAGTTTTCGTAAGGTATAAAGGGTCTTTGAATTACCGCAAAGAAATTTCGCCTTCTCAAGTATAGACAAAATTTGGTGCTCTTATCGCTTTGAATGTTTGAAGATAAATTACCTTGATAACCTTAATCATAAATTAGGATCCCTTCACGGAAAGTGTTATCCTACGGGCGCGTGAGGCAAATCTTTCTTAGTTGAGAAGACGACAGAAGATTATTGGTGGATATCTTTTCGGAATGCATCATCGCCTTAGAAATTTAAATGTAGATTTGGGTTTTAGAATCTTCAATTTTTTTCAGCTCAACGTCATCTCGACATTTCATAACACTCGAAAACTAATTGCTTTTGTTTTGACGGAAGGGCAAATATCGTTAAAAATGCGGAGTAAGTCGGTAAACCAACAACTGCCTGTGAATTCGAGAAATAAGTTTCCGTTATCTAAACCTTTCGCCAACTAGCTTTTTAGTTAAACTATCCAAACAGATCATGCTGTACTAGCTTATGCAAATATGGTCTTTAAACAGGAGTTAGTGTTGTCGATAGCAATTTTTTTCCATTCATGGGTTTATCAAAATCTCTTTGCTATTGGGGTCCGCGTACGTGCGCCGAAGCCGCGCGTGGAGCTCCGCTATAAATTAGTGTTTATTGTATGGAATAAAAAGCCTTTGGATTATCAAGGAAAAATTTAACCTTTATCTTTAATTAGGATCCTTTCACGGAAAGTGCTTTCCTGTGCTCGTTTGAGGCAAATCTTTCCCAGTTGAGAAGACAACAGAAGATCGAGCTGCAAAAATTTGACATTTAAAAATCGTCTTTAAGTATTTGAAGTCAGGTTTTGGATCATAATCCTGCTAAAACTTGATATGGTACAATAAAATTTCAGTCCATTAAAAACTTTTTTTTATAGGAGCTAGAATACGACTTGGTCATGTCAGTGGAATTAAGGAATTGTTAAGAGAAAGACAAATTCATTGCTCAGAAAACTGAAGTTAGGGGAATGGAAAGAGGGTCGTGGATTTCATGCCTTACCAATCTTCTAATTTGCAATTGATGTTGTGTTTTAAGCCAATCATAAATCACTTCATTCATCGGCACCCAATAGTAGAGTTACATGTCAGTAATTAGTCCAACCTTCTTCGTTATTTCTTGGTGGTACCCGAAGATCGCATTGTTTTTCGGAAGTTAGAAGGATCACATTGACACCAGGTTCTTGGTATCGTAAATTATAAAAGAAAGGTAAGCTTAAGACGATTGACGGAATTTAATCATTAAGCAGATTGAGCTGTTTTCCTAGCAAAGTGGGCTACGGAGGTTTTAATCTTTAACAGGACTAGGACATCAAAGGAAACTACGGCACAATGTTCTCGCGAAAATATGTTAAGTACTTAATCATTGGTTGTGTTGATATGCTGTGGCTCAATATTTGAAATATTAATATTGGGGCCTTTTGCTTGTTTGCTGAAAATTTAATTCCCTCGTAAAACTACTTCTTCTTCTTCTTTTTTTTAATTTTAGTTGGGCGACAATGATTAACCTTAACATTTTTAATCTAAATACATAAAATCACATTATTGAAAAAAAATGTAAATGCTGGGTAAACTTTACGTCCAGCAATGCTGTTGCGAAAAGCCTGAATAACCCAACTATTCATCATTTCATTGGTTGATATCTGTTCGGAATGCATCATCGCTTTAGAAATTCGAATGTAGTTTTGAGTTTTAGAATCTTCAATTTTCTTCGGCTCAACGTCATCTCGACATTTTATAACACTGGATAGCTAATTGCTTTCGTTTTGACGGAGGCGCAAATATCGTTTAAAATGCGGAGTAAGTCGGTAAACCAAAAACTGCCTGTGAATTAGAGAATTAAGTTTCCGTTTTCTAAATATTTTCGCGACTTAGCTTTTCAGTCAAACTATACGAACAGATCATGCTGTACTAGTTTATGCAAATATGGTCTTTAAAGGAAATCAATGTTGCCATTAGCCAAAAAAAAAATTTCCCATTCATGGGTTTACCAAAATCTCTTAGTTATGGAGCTCCGTCCCCGCGCGGAGCTCCCCGATAAATTAGCGTTTATTGTAAGGAATGAAAAGCCTTTGAATTACCACGAAAAAATTTAGCCTTGACATTAGTTTCTGAACAAGTATAAAGAAAATTGGGTGCTCTTATCGCTTTGAATAGTTGAAGATACATTGCCTTGATAGCCTTTGTCTTCAATTAGGCTCCCTTCACATATTTTTGCGACTTAGCTTTTCAGTTAAACTATCCAAACAGATCATGCTGCAGTAACTTATGCAAATATGGTCTTTAAAAGGCGTTAATGTTGTCGTTAGCCGAAAAAAAAAAGCGGAAATGCAGCCACCATAACTTTTTTTTAATGTGAAGTTCTTAATAGCCCTTGTTGTTTTCTGCTGCAAGTATTATTTTTTTTTCTTTTCTTCGATACAGGCCTTGACATTTATTTTGCTATCTATTTAAATTTTTTTTCGGTCTTCGCTTGTTGCTTTATCGCTTAATCGCTTATGGTCATATTATTCAACATTCTAGAATGAAAATTGGACTAAAACGTTTCGTCTTTCAGTCATACGTTTCGATAAAATTTTTACTCAAGGGCTGTTGAACAGAGTGAAACTCGGTTCAAAGCAAGCGAAAATGTCCCAACGAGGTTGAGTATTTGAACATTTTTCCAACTTAAAAATTAAAAGAGACGTTTACGAACAGCTTACCGTCAAAAACGTTTACAGCGTATGAAGTTGATTTTTTGGTGTTTTCTTGTACCACTTTATCGATCAGCAGGTTTATTTCTACTTCTGTCACAAAAGCGAATAGTTCCCCATCTTAACATATATTTTCATTCCCAACTTGATGCCTTGAACTTTTGGGAATCGGGAAATATCACTTGGGGAGTATCACTCAGGTATTTTCTAGGTATTAGCTTGGCGTATTCCGTCACGTGACGCGTTTAAACCAATTGCTTATCCAAATAACGTCAAGACTCGTGAACTGCACATTTCAAATTTAGTTTGCATTTTTGGATCTTTTAGTTAAATAAAGCTCATTATTCCGCTTAAGTGCCAATTTGGAACATAAATTTTTGTTGTAAATGTTTTGCGGCTTTCTGTATTACCATGATGTTGGGAGATACAGGCTGCCGTTTGTTGGTAAGTTTGCATGGATCTTTGTCATTTCTTTCAACGTCTCGACTATGTTCACAAAATCGGTAGCTTTGTCTCCTTCCTGTCCCACTAATGTCATAATTTCTTGTATAAAAATGATCTTCGCCATAGAAAGTGTTAGCGGGAGTGCATGTAAAACAGTAATTGAGTTCAATACATCACTCCCGACGTTATAAATGAACGGGGAATTATCATGAAGAGCGCATTTGCTTCCAAAGGGGTTAAAAAAGTGAGAAGTGTACCGGTCTCCTAGTCTTTAGCCTTGATATAAATTTTTGAATAACCGTAGACAAATTTAGCCAAAAAGCTTTTTACGCTTTGGATATCTGGAAGATCTTATCTTGATTACCTTTATCTCTAGGCGTGCTTTCCTCACCCTGACTTTGGAGGGACACTTATCTTTTAGGAAGGACTAAACGCACGATGGGAATCAAACAGGAGGGGTGCATTCCACGCGTTGTCAGCATTTAAATTTGAAATTTACTTTGTTGATAACCAAACATAAATGTCGGCAGTCAATAGCAGAGTGACCCGTCTGCAATTAGCCCAACCTTCTTCGTTATATCTTGGTGGTTAATATAGACCACTTGGCCCTTCGAAACTTGGAAGATCAGTTTGACTTCTAAAGACCATAACGAGAAATTTTTCAATACCAGGTTGTGTTGTTTTCCTACCAAAGTGAACAACGGTGATATTGCATCTCAACAAGAATAGGATATCAGAGGTAAGTACAGCACAGTAACGTTTTAGCCATAACATCTAAACCAAGTCGACATTATTTCGTGTAGTTCCCTGGTTTTTTTTTTTTTTTTTTTTTGGTGATGTGCTGTGATCGATTCAATTTGTATAGTGCCTTCTCGGGCCATCGCACTATTTTGCTGAAGATGTTATTTCGCACAACAGTCTTAATAGGTCTTAACATGAGTTTCGACGCCATTTTGACGAGTAGGCAAACAGGCTTGAAATAACAGTGTTTGTATGCAAATCTGATGTCAAATAATTTTCATAAAAACATCGTTTCTGAAAAATTCTTAGATTGGAAACTTTTTGCACTAGGAAAAGGGTGCCAGAAAAAGTCCAGTCGTGTTTTGAACTTACCATACATTTGTCTGTATAGCGAACCAGACCTGAACTGCTACTAAAATAGTTCGCGGGAAAAAAATGCAGGGAAACGTATAGAAAGTTCGAAGCACAACTTGACTAAAATGAAAATTATTTGACATCGGATTTCCATACAAACACTGTTATTTCAAGCCTGTCGACTGCCTACGCGTCAAAATGGCGTCGAAAACCATGATAAGGCCTATTTAATATTCATCAAAAAGCTCACTATCTGACAGTCAGTGTAAATGAGTGAGAAAAGATGTTCAGTAAAGTTGTTGCGAGACTGGCGCATAACTAGTTTGTTTAAGTAGGACGCAGGTTTTAGAGGTGATAGGAAAGAATGTTTATTGTTATTATTTTATATTTTGTCGGAGATGTATCAGCCGGATTAGTAAAACAAGGTGGTATTAATGCCTGGAAAATGATGTTTTAAACTGGAAAGGAAGTCGGGCCCGATAAATGATTCATGTATGACTTGACAAACAACCACCACATCAGATGTTAGTAATTGCTACAGCTACACCAGATCATTTATCAACATAAAATAAGATATTACTATTGACGATTTTTTTTTTTTTGGAAGAACGTTAGAACAAATCAGATGTTTACTTGAATTTTTCATTTGCTGTCTGTGGCGAGTGAATTCATCGCTATGGAATCTTAACTGACGATATCATTAAAATTTGAATATTCCAAATGACCAATACCTGCCCTATCCCTACTCTCCTTCGCCATCCAAGGAGAGTATTGAACAAAACAGTTCAAAGGTTATTTCCTGTATTCGGGCTCGTCATTATTGTCTGGCCTTTTAAATGACGAATTTGGGTATGTTAATATAATTTGATTATTGCGAAAATTTTTGTTTTAATCTTATTTCCTGATCTTACCAGCTGCTGTTGGCTTTTATAAATGCTAGCTGGCCTATTTTTGTACTTTTAACGACGTTTTCTGCTCCTCTTAAAACACAAAAGATTAGTTTCTCATTTTCGCGAAAGCCTGAGGTGAAAAATGGCTTGTTCTTCTACAAAATTTAATCCGAATTTCTGAGGCGGGTAATGTTTTTGAGAACAAATAATCCTCCATTGGCGTCTTCCGTATCTTCGGGTTTTTTTTTTTCCTTTGTTGCCGTTAAAGGGGCAATGTCCTACTTGTAGTGTTAATTTGAATGGCAAAAACAAAAAACGTATTGGAATCAATGGAATTGTAAAATAATGGTTTAGTTTTGTTACAAATAACCTTACTAGTGCACAGAA
>NW_028145551.1:452500-462500 GCF_977016875.1 Pavona decussata | reverse complement strand
TACTACTGAGATATTCAACAAAACAATCTAATTCGTTACTTCTGAAGGTAGGCCAAAATGTCCATTGGCTACATATTAGGCGCAAAATTTGATATTTCTAACACTAGGATTTTCCTTAAATTTTCACGGTAGTTGGCAAACAATATTGTGGTTAGAAATCTGAAAAGAGAAAATAGGTTCACCGGGTTGGTTTTGCAGATATTTCACAAAGCAGTGGTAAATCGAGCTTAAAAACTGGTTTCTCCGCGAAGGGACTGGGACGAGTCTTATGAAAACACCTCAATTTCCGCGCAAAATGCAAATTAAGAATTTTGTTGTTATATGCAAGTCAGATTGAGTGATACTCAGTAGTTAGCTAGAAATGAGCGTAATTATTTTATTTTGCCATTGTGCGCAGTAGACTGCAAAACAGAGGAATGACCTTAATTCGGCTTTGGTTTGTGGCTCAATTGGTGTTGTAATTTCTTTTTGGGTTTAAAACCAGTCTGAAACAAAACAAGAACGGCAGTTGTTACTGTTCTTTGACCGAACTTTGTTTTGTTTACTTGCGAGCTTAAGTAAGCTTACGCGTAATTTGTGGTTTTAAATAAAGCATTTTATTTTGGAAATTGTTCTGCACTTACCTTTAAAAATCTTTATTCGATACTTTGTAGCTTTCTTTGTTTTGTTTGTTTTTCTTTTTTTTCTGGAATGGCACTTTGGAAAACGTTTTGTACGTCTTCTTCACAAACTTCACGAAAACGCGAAGGGGAAACCATTTTCAACGGCTCCAGGTGCCGTCTATCGATCGATAGACGGCACCTATGTAGCCAGTCAGACTACGCGTTTAGGTCATAGTCGGTCACTGAGGTTTGCTAATATAATATATTCAACACTCGCACTAAATCATAGACTAAATCATCAACTAAATAAGCCCGAAAGTAATGTCGGAATAGCTTGTGTAAAAGAATTTCAGTGGGTTTCCTACATTTTCGTTTTGATACTTAGCATGTTGCAACAAGAGCTACTAGTTGGTAGTCTAAAACAGAGTGGATAGCTTGAAGGCATTCTTTTCTGTTAAACTGTCCCTGACAACAAAAGCCTGGTAAAACCAAATATGTGTCTTTTTGACCCTGCATAAGATCTTGCAGGATTATTTATTTATTTATTTTTTAAAACTAGAGCAAACTACTTGATGCCTCTGTGCCAGTTATTAGAACCAGATAAAAGTTTACTTTTTTCACGGACAATAAGAACGTCTTAGTAAAGGAATTCTCCAAGTTTACTACTTGGGCATGCATAGGGATTTGCTTGCAAAAACTAATTGAGGGAAATTTACAACCTCGGTTATCTTTAAAGACACAAAAAGCAATACTTTGGTTTTTAAAACTATTACAGAGAATGTTTTTTTTTTTTGTATTTTTTTTTTCTGTTTGTACTCCACGGCTGTGTTTGAGCTGTATTGTTGACTTGTTTGCTGTTTTGCATGAGCCTGCATGTTTCAGCTCGAGCACGCTCGACTCATTACTAAATCGCGCATCATCATCAGTGCGTGAGAGACCTTAAACCCTAGTGGGACACCTTAAAGGAAACCTCCAATCTTGAAATAAATTAACGTTAAACTGTTGAAAATACAATCTAATTTCAAAATTTCGTTGGAAAACAGGGAAATAATATTTCTGTGTCAGACAAAACAGAACTTGAGTTTCGCCTATTTTTTATTTTAAATTTTCCGGCGCCGCCATCTTGGATTTTATGACTTAATTCGGTTGCTCAATTGTTTCACACAAAAGAACTTCTGCTTACTGACAATAGCGGCAATTGTATGACTTCATGAAATCCAAAATAGCGGCGCCCGGGAAATTTATAATCGAAAATAGGCGATAATCATATCTAATTTTTAGCACACTTCAATGTCACTTCTATTTAAATTTGTTGTTGAAGTTGAAGTTCCTTTTATCTTTGAAAAATGCCTTGTAAATTCCAAATGGCCCTGGCTAAGATCTGCTGTTACGACATACGTATTGCGTGTAGTCAAAGACTGTGGCAAAATATTTTTGTAAGTTGTTAAATATACATGTTGTTAAATGTTGTTAAGAGAGTGCAATATTACTAATCGATATCGTACAATTTTCCCACAGTGCAGAAAAAATTCACCCGCGAGGAAACTTGCGACTATCGTCACTGCCTTGAGAAGTGTAAGTAGACAGGAAAAAATATTATTAATAATTAAATAATAGAATAAGAAAGTGACGATAAATAAACACAAACCTAACAACATCGTCTTCCAATATATAGTTGAATAAAGAAATAGCGACAGCGAACCACTAACTGATCCTTCTTGAATGAAAAATAAAAACCTATATGCCGTGAGTGGGAATCGAACCCGCGTCCCCCAAGAAACTAGTCGGGTGTGCTAACCACTGCACCATCACGACAACCCTGCAAGCAACAGAGCAATCAGTGAGGTAACTGGTTTGCCACGGGGTTCCCCGGCGTTTTAAACATTCAGGAACAGGACGTACATCGGAATAAAAAAAGGATCAGTTAGTAGTTCGCTGTCTACAACAATATTTAATTGTTTTCGATAAAAGTAATAGAGGAGTAAACGTTACAAGAGGCAAGATTAGATAGGATGGGATGACATAAGAGTAGGTAAGATGTAAATAAAAATGGTACTTTAACGGAGGAGTTAAGGTTTTGAAATACAAGATAAGTTGTAATAAGATATAATGAGATGGGATAAAAACCCTGATCCTAACCGATGGGATAAGATAAGATAAGATAAGATAAGATAAGATAAGATGACATAAGATAAGATAAGATAACATAAGATAAGATAAGATAAGATAAGATTTGTAGAAAAACAATAAAATAAGATAATTTATTTCTATATTACGCTCTTGAAACCTTTTTCCACAGGCTGTAAAGAAGGTCTCATCTACTGCAGAAAAGAATGTAAGTGGAGAAACAAATATTCTTTACTGATATAGAAAAGAGTTCTGAGTGCGAGAACGATCATGCCGGACAAATGTAACAAATCGATCAATGTTTAAGACGGTATGTACAAAATATACAATTATAGAGAAAGACAATATCCCTGATTTCCCTGTCATAGGTTAGTGGTAATAAACGAAGAGTCAACAGTCGTTGTTTGTATTATATCTCGCCGATTCTAGCCCTAAGTATCCAGCGAGTAGCACGCCTCTGGACTCTTTCTAGGATCGTTCTCAATTTGATATTTGCAGGAGACCACACCTCAGTGGCGTAGGGGAGCTGTGACTTCACTAAGGAGAGATAGAGTGTCCGCCTGACTTTAAATTCGGTAATAAGAGGACAGGTTTTCTTTAAGAGACCTAGCATTCTGTCAGCCTTGTGTACAATACACATAACATGCCAATCCCATGATAGATTACACGAGATGGTAACACATGCCGAGATCTTTTTCTTCTTGAACGCTTTAGATAAATGTTGCCAAGGTACAGTGTAATATTCTTGAGCTACAAGTGTTTCCTTCAGCGTAACTGTTACAGTAGCAGTAACAGTTACAGTAACAGACACACTAAGCGTAACTTCAACACTAAAATAACAGTAACAGCAACACTAACAGCAACAGACGGTAATACTATTAGTGATAATAAGCTTCAGTAACATTAACAATAATAACAGTAGAAGTAACAGTAACACTAACAATAACAGTAACAGAAACAGTAAAGGCTGGTTTACACGTAAGAAGCAAGAACAAGCATTAGCACAAGCATAAGCACAAGGTTGTTTACACGTGTGATAAGCATAAGCACAAGGTGACATACGCAAGCGCAGTGAATTTAAATTTTGGCGCCAAGATTTTAAATCCAAGATGGCGGAGGTACGCGCCACCATCTTGAAACAGAACACACTTCCGCTGACTACTTGTGACTACTTTCGTCCCATCTTGAAAGTAACAACCTTCCTTCAAATTATCAGTTTGGCGTCTGTTCTAAACGCTCTACTGAGCTGGCTGCTAAATATTTTACAGACCTAATAAGAAAAGAAGCTGACAATGGCAAGATGTCAGGAGCAGTTTTTATAGACCTATCTAAAGCATTTGACACCATTAGCCACTCTGGTCTACTCTGCAAACTTCCTTTTTACGACATTTGTGACACTGAGCTGAAATGGTTTACGGATTATTTATTTTTTCGAAAGCAAACTGTTCAATACATTGGCGTTCTTTCTGAACTCAACCCCGTTTTTACAGGGGTCCCATAAGGGAGCATCCTTGGTCCATTGTTGTTCATTACCCATTTTAACGATGCTAATAAGTCTCTTCAGTCATCAAGAATTATTACGTACGCCGATGATACAGTCATCTTTACCTCTTCAAGTGACTTTGACGATATTGAAAGGAATCTTAATGATGACATCGACAATCTGTCAACTTGGTTCCGCAAGAATGAATTGATCATTAATCTCAAAAAGGGAAAGACAGAGTCGATGATTTTTGGAACTGCGAAATGTTAAATCGTCTACAGGGGAGACAGTTAAACCTGATGATCAATGGGCTACCTATAAATGGCACAACAAGTTACAAATATTTGGGTGTTCATTTAGATCCTACATTAAATTTTGAAACGCACTTTAACAAAACCTGCAAGAAAGCGGCTGGAAGAGTTAATTTACTGCGGAAAATTCGTTTTTCCATTACCTGTGCTGCTGCTGAGAGTATTTACAGGGCTATGATCCTGCCCGTTTTTACGTACTGTAATATAGCCACACTTAGCTACTCAAATACGAGCAAGCGACAAATTTGTAACATCGAACGTCGAGGCCTGAACATCATAACTTCTGGGCTGGAAAATATGTATATTCGTATTCCATCAACTGACAGTTATATGAAACGGAAAGTCTGTCTGTATGTTTTTGACTGCTTACTTGGTAATGTATGTATGCCTTTTAAAAATTTTTTTACAAGGACAAGTCACAATTTTAACACTAGGAACAGATTTTCATCAGTTGAACTTCCGAAGATGAAACTGGAGTCTGGTCGACAAAGTTTCTATTTCTTAGGAGCTCTTATTTACATTAGTTTACTGTTAGAGATCCGTAAACTTAACTCCAGAGTCTTATTCGGGCAAAGAGTCAACGAACATTTTTATTTGTAATTTTTTTATAGTATCGCTTTTTACCGCTGTATTTTCTGCTTGCACATTTTACATTTTTAGTTCTTACATGACCCCAGTACTGTTTATACTGATGGGTTTATCCTGTTTAAATTTTCGTTTATTATTATAATTATTATTATCATCATCATCATCATCATCATCATCATCATCATCATCATCATTATTATTATTATTATTATTATTATTATTATTACTATCATCATCATCATCGTTATCATCATCATCATCATCATCATCATCATCATTATTATTATTATTATCATCATCATCATCATCATCATCATCATTATTATTATTATTATTAATATTGTTATTATTAGTATTATTACTATTATTATTATCATCATCATCATCATCATTATTATTATTATTATTATTATTATTATTATTATTATTATTATTATTATTATTATTATTTTCTGTTTTCTTGTGCTTATGCTGGCGTTATCCCGGTTTACACGGGCGACGCAACGATGCAAACATAAGCGCAAGCAAAAGAACGATTTCCTTTTCTTGTGCTTGCGTTTTTGCTTGCGCTTATTCTTATGCTTGCGTCGATGAAGACAAGCCTTGACAGTAACAGTAATTATAGTAGTTCTTATATTAACGCCAATGGTATCCCTATCACTTATAGTAACACTACCACTTATAGTGATAAAACCGGTAACAGTAACAGTAACTTAAGGCCCAGCCAAACGAATGCAACATGTTGACGCAACATTGCCCAACATTGTTAAACGGAACATGTTGCTCTCATTTGGCCATCATGTTGCACAATATTACATGAGGTAGGAGGAGGATGAAGGAACTTTGATTTTCATCAAAAACATCGTCTTCAACATCGTTCAATATTCGTTAGTTCTCAGATATGAACAAAAATTGTGCATGTGTTCAACATCATTTAATGCTACATGCCCACTAGGCTGACTTTTCGGTTTATTATGATTTTCTTCGCGCATTTTCTTCGCGTGAGAGTTCAAGCTACAGATGGCAAAGGAACAAAAGTCGAATCTATCAATCTCTCTCAAAGCTCAAATACAATGAAGCTATGTTTTTCGAAAGGGCAAAGGTGTAAGACCAGGAAAAGCGAGAAGATGGTCCGTTACTGAGGTCGATCGGTCTCGCGCCATTTTTTGGGCAAATCCATGTAACGCGGGGTTGTTTTCCAAGGATTCTGGGTGGCAGTTTTTGGTCCGAGAACCTTGAGTACAAATGTAAAATCAAACATGTTGCATCCGTTTACAGTAACATTAACAGTAACAGTAAAACTTACACGAACACGATCAATAATTACTACAACACCAATGATAGTATTAGTCCTGTTAAGAATTAATAATTGTGTGACTGAATTTGTCTTCTGTATTGACCAATCACCATTTGGTACTTTTTGAACAATGGTAATGATGTTGAAGTCCTTTATTACAATTTCGATTCAAAAGACTGAGGTAGATCAGGATTAGTAAAAAGAGAGCAGATAAAAGATAAGTAAAAGAAAGGAAAGTTAATAAGTCACAGGATAAGCCTGGATAACTTCAGATGGGATATCTTTACTTCCCTATTTTTTGATTTGCAGGCTGTGATTTTAAGACGAACTATAAAGACTGCATAAAATCGTGTAAGTACACAAAAATATACGGTTAAGAGTTAAAGAAAGCGATAAAGTTTATATGAAAAATTTTCGGTTTTATCTTTATGTCGTAGTTTATTAAGATATGGCAATGACGTTATTAAAGTATTGCTTTTTTAATTTCTACAGTGGAGTCGAAACTTTCCAAGTTTCATGGAAACAATGTCAATACTTGCAGTTTTCAGAGCACTACTATTGGATGTAGGTAGACAAAAAAAATATTCTTAATAGATTAAGAGCGAAGTATTGAAGTCTGGAAAAGAAGTCCAAAGATTGTACAGTCCTTAGACTAAATTAAATAGAGAACTGAAAGCAGTCTCATGTAGTTATCATTTCATCTGTCAGTTAAATTAAGTCAAACATATATTAGATAACATAGAGTGGCTTTCAGTTGAGAGTCGTAAAACTAAAACCAAAAAAGTTGTTACTCTGATCAATCACAAAATATACAAACAGCGAAATGAACCAATCAGAACTAGAAACAAATACACGAGACCGTCGTCAAGCGAAGAAAAACTCGGGCGGGCCAGTATCGATTAGTTGGCAGTGTGGTCTGAGTTTTTCAAAGCAATCACTAGGCTCAGTAAAGAAAAGCAAAAAAACACCTTTATCGTAGACTTTCTCCCAATAAAAACATAATACTTAGTGCCTGTTAGCCTTCACAGCGGGCCTGAGATGAAGCAAGCCTTTCATTTCGATGATTTTCTCCGCAGGTTGTCCCGCTGACTTTTGGAAGAGATGCTACAAAACAGGTAAGTAGACAGACAAGTATTAGCAAGATTTATGGAGTAGAATGACAAATCCTGGCCCCAGTTGTTCAAAGAGCGGATAGTTTTATCCACTGGATAGGTCGCTATCCGGCAGATGAAATGTGGGCAAGAATTTCCCAATAGCCCTATAATTTGTGGATAGATTAGAAGCATATGTGAAATTTAAGTATGGGATTGTGTGCAAAACTTGCCAAAGGCGTTAGTTGGAGTACATTTGCTCCACTGGATAGCGACTTATCCAGTGGATAAAGTTATCCACTCTTTGAAAAACTGGGGCCTGAACCTTAGGTGACGTCATTGAACTAAATCTGAAGTGTGAAGGATATTTTTTGACAAGTGTTATACCCATGTTGTGTGGCATCCTCTTTGCTATTATAATTGTTATTGTTATTGTTATTGTTATTGTTATTGTTATTGTTATTGTTATTGTTATTGTTATTGTTATTGTTATTGTTATTGTTATTGTTATTGTTATTGTTATTGTTATTGTTATTAGTATTATGACTAAAAAATATTTGGAAACGAAAATAAGGTCCTTTAGGAAAAACAACTCTTATTAAAAATATATGCGGAGAATATTGGTCATTAGTAAAAGAAAAACAACTGAAATTAAGAAAAAAATTAAAAAATTTCAGCCGTCACGTTATTGATTCGAACGTCTGTGTCCTGAAAGGGTTCATTTCTTCTTCTTCCTCTGGAGCCTCTAAGGCAGAGGAGAGCATAGCGGAGGATAGCAAAGGAACCAATCAATAATAATAATAATAACAATAATAACAATAATTAATAATTAATAATAATTAATAATAATTTATTAATTTATATTGCGCTTTTCAACATCCAATGGTCAAAAGCGCATTACAATATTAGACTATACTAAATATGTACATAAACTAAATTTAATAATAAAAAAGTAATTTAAGCGCTAAAGTTTGAAAGGTAGCTTAAAAAAGATATGTTTTAAGACAAGATTTTTAAAAAAGTTAAAATAGAATCAACGCTGCGCAGGCTTGCTGGGAGCGCGTTACATAGTGTAGGTGCAGCTACACTAAAAGATCTGTCACCGAATAATTTTTTTCATTTTCCCTGCTGAATGTAATCGAATAGTGCCTGAATTAGAGCGCAGTGAAAAGCGTACGTGCTTTCTCACATTGGTTAAATCGCTGATATAAGCTGGTGCCATACCATTTAGTACTTTAAAAGTTAAAAGTAAAATTTAAAATGTCAGACAAGGGTCATCAGGAATAATTCGTTCTTCTGTCCAGGTTGTTAATAAGAACAAAGTGTTCCTTATTGTGTAAGTGAGCATTTAAATTAAGAACGTTTGTTCTTCTTTTATCGGAAAAGAACAGATAGAAAAACTGAATGCGAATTCTAAGTTTGTACTTATAGCAATTTTAATTATAAGGATCAAAAGAGAAAATCGCGCGGAACACTCGATTAAGAAACCAATTGTTTCTAGTGTGTTGTCACTTGTAAACGAAATTTGAAAATGTTCGTTTTCATAAACTAACCTACCAAGACTGAGGACCAAAATGCAATTGAAAATGTTGCGCTTAAAGCTACAAATTAAGATGCCATTAAATGTATATGACTGTGATGACCATGATGTTACAAACCATCTCATACTTAACAGGTCGACTAAAAATAGGAAAACGAAAGACCAGTTACAGAAGAACAGATAAGATAATATAAGATGAGATGAGATAGAGTGAGACACGATGAAACGAAATGAGATGAGATAAGGTGAGATGGGACGAGATTAGATGAGATGAGATGAGATGAGATGAGATGAGATGGAATAAGAAGAGATGCGATGAAGGGAAATAAAACGAGGCTCTTGTATTACCCTTTACAGATTGTCTCGGCGGCTGGAAACCTGACGGCCGTTCGTGCTATTACGTCGATGATACTATAACTACGAAATGGAGCGATGCTCGAGCAGTTTGTCAAAACCTGGGAGGAGACCTGGCTGTTATCACTTCTGCCGAAGAAAACGACTTCGTTTACAAACTGGTGATGGAAAAGGAAACGGTCACTACAACCAGAGCGTGGATTGGGCTGAAGAGAAACACTGATGACTCCAAGTGGTATTGGGTTGATGGCACTCCACTGGAAGGACAGTACGAGAACTGGGGAGAAGGGGAACCTAATAACTACAAGGGAAAAGAGAACTGCGCGCACTTTTTTGGACAGCCAGGAAAGTGGAATGACGCCCCATGCGAAATGACGGGTTATTGGGCTCCCAAGAGCCCCACCATTCTTTGCGAAATGCCTCCCGAAATGAAATAATGAAATCAAACAAGCTGTGAGCCTTATCCAGAGTTAGTTGTTTAGGACTCTATAAGGAAGATATTACTGTAACTTATAGGTTGAGAGCGCAAAATTTGCTCGTTAGATATGATAATGCTGTAAGTTGATATCAATGCTCATCCAGCTGAAAGAAATAAAAATGGTGTTGG